>NW_017307591.1:316842-327068 GCF_000935625.1 Nanorana parkeri | reverse complement strand
TATATATATATTATCAAGCGGTAGGACTAAGTAGATTATTAGACTGGTTTACCGAAGGAAATCGGAAATTGTGGGTGTCGGTGGAACAGGCAGAGGTGGAAATACCCCTGACATCTATTCCTTGGATACCCCCAACTAAGCGAAATAAAAGCTGGACCAGGTCATTGGTAATTTGCTCAACATTAAATATATGGGATGTACTGGTAAGGAAGTGTGGGTTGTCAACATATATTGGTCCATTAACACCTATACTAGGGAACCCAGATTTTCCGTATGGTCTGAAGCGTAGAAGATTCTTAATCTGGGAGACCGCTAGACACTCTCCAATTATACAAGCCATAACAGAGAAAGGACTACACCCACTCTTAGAACTTCTCCCTATGAACCAGCCAAATGGAGGTAAATGGATGGAATATTTCCAACTGAAACACTTTCATAATGGCCTTTCTATAGAAGATAGAGTGTTCAGAGACTTAACTCCATTCGAGGTGATATTTTTAAACAATGCGGGAGATAAACATATGGTGTTCAAGCTATATAACGTAATACCAGAACAGATGTATCCAACATTTCCTTACTATACTAAAGTATGGGAACAAGAGATGGGACATGTATTTACAGAGGATGAGTGGAAGAAGATTTTCTTCCTAACTCCTGCTTTAACCCAGGAAATAAATTTGAAAGTATTAACAATATGGTATAGATGTCCATTTAATCTATATAAGATGAATCCTAAAAATTCCAAGCTGTGTTGGAGGTGCTTTGGGGAAGATGGGACGATGTTACATATCTGGTGGTCGTGCCAGTTGATAAGAACATACTGGAAATCAATCTTGGAGCTTGCTCAAGAGCTAACGGGACTACATGGATAGGAGACACCTGAGGTTGCTATGTTGTCTCTACACCATGGCTCAATTGCTGCATTGAAAAAAGGTCTCCAAGTCCGATTCTGGCAGCTGCAAGGGCAGTAATACCAAGACACTGGAAATCAACCAGTCCCCCTCAGATTTCGGAATGGGTAGAGGAATTAAATAATGTTATGCGATCTGAAGAGCTTACAGCTCGTCTATATGATAGACATACGCTATTTATGGAGAGGTGGAGCCCTTGGAGGGATTTTATGAGTTCATTAGAGATTCTTAGATATCTATAGGGGACATGATGAAGAAGCTGAGAGGAGAAGAAGTAGAGGAGGAGAGGGGTGAAGAAGAGGGAATAGGAAAGGGAAGGAAAAGGGGAAAATAATATCAAGAAGCTGATCTGATCTGCTAAGTAAATTCTCCTATTTAATTCTCCTTTTATCAGATATATTTATAATACCTCAGTGGATTTGTAGGTATTGGCAGTATACATGTAGAGGAAATGATATGACCTGGATAATATATAATATATGTACTATGTTAAGTGCTAGGTATATGAATTGTTTCTGTTGTTGTATTTTTGTGATTTGTGAAACTGGAAAAATTAATAAAAGAGATATTAAAGAAAAACAAAATCACTTGGAAGGTTAACTACGCAGTTAACCCTTTACAAACAGTAGCTGCCACCATGTTTTTTAACCATGCACTATTCATAGCATGTGCTGATTCAATTCTGGCCTTTTAAACAATTTCTGTATCATTAATTGCAACACCCAGAAAGGGATGTAACAATTAGAATGGATAATCCAAGCTAAACATATTATTAAAAAAAAAAAAAACGCATAAGCAGAGGTTGCCCTCATTGAGGTGACCGAGCCCTCCTCACATCCAAAGCATCACTATAAGTCAATGTAGCCTCCCGTTACATGTGTGGAGGAATAGGGAGGTCTGGGAGTTAGAAAGAGACTGGTTCATGCCCAACTTTTCTATGAAAAGACACACTTTGCAATAACGTCAGCTTCCTGTGTTTCTATACTTCTAGATCCACTGATTGTTCTGACCGCTGTTTTCACCTAAATCTGAACTCCAGCTTTAAAAATATAAATAAGTTCTCACCTGTGGGGATTTTTTGGAATCTGGAAGCCTCCTACAGAATAAGGTGAGCCCCCATACATCCACACTGCCCCTCCTAGGGTAATGAGTAATGGGGTACATAGTACCCCTTAGTTACTAATTCTGGGGAAAAAATCTTTTATTTAGAAACAAATAAATAAGCAATGCCCTCCATGTAAATCCAACATCCATTCTGACAACCCACCACTTGACTGTGCTGCCGCACTGCTAATCCTATTGCAAGTTATACATCCCCAACCAGCCGCTGTATGTTATAACATCAGCTAGGGATCCTGGGTGAAGTCAGTGACCATTTTTTACCAACATCGGCTGGGGGTTCGGGCGGGCGGATGAGCAAATGGTTTGTTTGTTTCCCCATTCGCCAAACTGTGAACAACATGGGTTTGTTCAACCCAAATCAGAAGCTAATCCCTACTGACAATGTTGCTCCTCCATTGATACATTACAGTAATCATTGTCACCCTTGGACAGGATGTGTGGTACTGACAGGATGCCCAGGTAAGTAAAAAAAAAGCATGAAAAAAGAACATTAATGCATCTGCCACATCTAAGGAATGGTAAGTTGGACTAGATTACATTTTTGTTCTTGGGTTTAGATACACTTGAAGATATCAGCCATTTCATGACACTGCACAGTGAAAAAAATCATAGCTTATTTGTGTTCAGAATTAAAGTGGCATTAAGGGCAAAAGTCCCCCCATCACAGTGCTAATGTAAGGACTTACCTTAAATGATGCCTCTTAATCTGATCTTCTTTCCTGTAGTTTTTAGCTGTCCCTCGATCCAGAGCTGAGTCCTCTATCCCCCTCTTCGCTCATGTCCCTCGCTGCTCCATAGACTTACCTTGTGTCTCTCCTTGTCTCCCGCCGAACATCTGAACTGCGCATGCCCCCGTCCCAAGATGCTTTGCCTGAGACATTTTCAGATGTTCGGACGGGAGCGTGCGGCGGAGACACAGGTAAGTATTAACCCTTTGAAAAAGTTTTTTTTAATCGTTTTGCATATATCTACTGCTAGCTGGCAGGCGATATATGCAAAAACATGCAAGCGTTTAATAACCCTTTAATTGTATAAGGAACTTTACAAATAATTTCACAAAAGCTGAAATATTCACAGTATCAGTATGACACAAAGCTTTGATTTTACCTTGAGTTTTATTTCTCTCCATGCACATGCTACTTTTGCTCTTTGAGTATAAATAATGAAAGGCAAACATTTACCAGGATATCTACTAGGTGAGCTTCCAGGAAAGACTTAAAAATCCTATGCAGTTTCTAAGAACTGTTAAAATAAGTAAAGCTTTGGAACTAAAATATCTAAATATTGTAATTTGCTACTGTTAGTATCATTTCAAAGAAGCTAAACAGAAGAAACAAAGGCTTGTTTAACGATTGCTGTAAAACTAAAATGAAAACATCCAGCAGCTGTCACAGGGCACAAAGAGTGAACACTGAAAACAGTGGTTTCATTTAATGAATAGGAAACTCCCAGCACCTCTTGATATATCCCAGTACTGTATAGACCGAGCAAATCAGCTAAAAAGAACCCTTTAATCGTTGATGTGAATTATTACCTCTTCAAGCGTTTTTATGACATGCCAGTCTTGGTAGTTGATGTATGGTGCACAGACATACTTATTATGGGACACATTTATAAAACAAGCAGGATGAAAAACAGGCAGTTTTTGTGGATTGTGCATATTATTTAAACATATCTATACCCTTTTACTTTTTAATAGAATTGTTAAACGTTAGAACCCCTGTCAGGTTTATACTTCTATCTGGGACTCCATTAGATAGATTGCCCCTCTATGCCTGTTCTGGGGACAACCTTTTACCAGACAGGAAGTGAGGGAAAATCTGCACTAGGGAAACGGACAATAAAAAGCCGACAGAGGTTATATTGTCGCCCTACTTCACTTAAAAATGCATTTGTATTTCTGTCTGTGTTGCTGTTATCCTTTGACTTCAGAATAACCTGACAAGAGTGCCAATCCTATACCACTCTATCTAAAACTAAAAAAGGGTTTTGGGTATAGATACACTTTAATATAAACAGTATATGTTTATGTTTTTAATACTTTGGTTTATACAGGATCACAGTGATGCATTTCATATTGCTATGTTAGAGATCCGGAGGGCTGTGCGAGGTCTCAAGTGGGATGTGGAGGGTTTCAGGTGGACTGCAAGTCTCCCTCTCCTTGGCCATGTCCATCTCCTGGCCAGGAGACGGGACCATTAAAGTCTACAGTATATGGCCAGCCGAGGAAGCACTGTGGTGCAGGATGTAAATTGCAAAATCATGCCCATCCGATCTTGACAAGTACGGATCTGAGAAGGGGGAGAGAGGATTTTTTTAGGTCAGAAGGTAATTGCACTTTGTTTTAAAGTGCACTTATCCTGTAAACAAGCTGCTATAAGGCTATGAGCAAGCTTTAGCACTACTTGCTAATAGATTGTGACAGCCAGCTATACCATTATTACCTGCGTATAACATTACCAAACTGGAGCTGGAGGTTGTTTTACAGTCTTGAAGAAAACTGCTCAAAGCATTCTGAACATTTGACAACAGTTTTATACAGTTTGCCATACACACTGTTCTTACACATACTAAAACCTATGTATACAAAGCTTATTTAGGGATGGGTGATTCCTATCGCCCGACACCCTGGACATGCAGCGTCGGGCAGGGCTAAATGTAGAGCAGGGAGCTGGCGCTTTTTTTATACAAATGATCTGCCGCCCAGATCAGTTGCAGCAGCCTGCTTGTTCCCAGCCCTGCAGTGGTTTTCGGGGCTCCCCGCTCTTCTGAGGAACCCAGGACCATGGCTTTAGTTTGCAGAGCAGGGAGCAGATCAGAGAATGTCTGTTCTCCAATCTGGTTTGTGTGATCATTGAGACAGGAGCGCTGTCTAATCACAGCAATCCTGTCTCAGCTGTCACAAGCCCAGCTGCACAGGAGATTGAGCACAATGCTGTGCTCGATCTTCTGTACTGGACCCTAATAGGGGGACATCTAAGCTAATTATGGAAAGATCTGGGGTCTAATAGGGTCTTGTTAGCCCCTGTGCGATAGCAATAAATGTAAGTGAAAAAAAAAAGTGATACAATAAAAGAATTTCAATATCTGCATGTGAATAAATGCACGCGTAGGGCCGGCGGCGTCACCAGGCTGGGTATTAGCCAGTACAGCTGCCAGGAGTTACCTGGTGTGCACGTCATTACATATACACATAATGACGTCACATGCACTTGGACATCTTGGTGATAGATGCCGGCAAAGAAGGGGACATTCATTCTTATCCTGCCGGGTGCCCTCCTCTCTCATGCAGCTGTCGGGGTCTCAGTCCCTGACCGAGTGCCCAACTTTTTAGAGGGGGTGACACCAAAATCACTGTCAGTCATTTTGGTGTCAACCCCTCTGATTGTGTTACCCACGGTTCTACACTGAATAATTTAAGCCGCCTAAATGCCTGTGATTGCTAAGTCACTAAAACAGTATTCTTGCTGTCAGTCCCATGTGCTAGACCACGCTTGGTCACATAGCGCAGGTAAGCTGCTGTGTCTGGGCTGATTTCCCGGAACACTAGAGGCATCCCGCGCAGAAACAATAGAGCTTTGTCACTCACCCTCTGCTAGTCAGCACATTTTTCTCATTCACTGTAGTCTGTTTATAGAAATGTTTCAGGCTGCACTGAGCTTCAACTAAATCAGCTGCATTTAACAATTGTTAAAGTATTACAGCAATGCTGATTGTGTTTCATATCACCACACACTCAGGAATGTGCAAACAATATGATTATCAATATAACCATACAACATATTGCATTTTATGCAAGACAGTTCAGTTGGAAGGTCAACAGTGGCGAAAAAGGACTAATCACGTTTGAATGAGCTAATTTTTCAGTTATGCCATTTTTCAATGATACTTTATCTGAAATGAACTGCTATTACCCTTAAGCAGGGTATACACTGGCAGATTTTCGTACAACTTTCATAAGAAAAATCTTGTCAGACCATTCCATAATGCCATCAGAGACTTGACACATATTGTTTGAAATTTTGTTTGATTCCAACATGATTTGGAATGTATGGGGATTCCAGAAAGAACACCACTTTCACAGTTAGAATTACATGTGTGCGAGAAAAATCATTTTATCCTTATAACTTTTTATCCCACTTCTTCGACTTTTTTCGTCAATGCGGCTGAAATAGATCCTCGATTTGACCCCATTAACTATTAGGAAATTGAACGAACATTCTGAAAACTGTTTTTTTTCAAATCAACTGTATATACCCATCTTTACTCTTGGCTGAACCTGTCTTTTGGTGCCCAAAGTGGTTCTTCTACGAGGGAGATTTGTTTAAAAGCTAACCCAACTCCCTCACGGGGTAAGACTATCTCTATGGAAAATGGTTAATCTAAAAATAGTTCTGGTCTAGCAGATAAAATAAGAAAAACTCATAACCTGCTTCTAAATGATTGCCATTTAAATTGCTTCTAAAGCGAGAGATCCTCTTCAAAGAAATTCAGTTAAAAATACAAATGCATGATATTTGATTGGTTGGATGTTTGCCTGTTTGGTAACCTACTAATCATTTGTTTAAAGTCCTGATGAGGCTTTTCAAGGTCAGTACTGCAAAATGCATTGGAAATGTATGGAGCCATCAGCTGCTAGCATGTTCCACAGAGCTCCCCACCGCACTCCTTACTGGTATGTCCCTTTTAAGGTGGGTGCTGCAGTGATAGTGGATGGCGCCACTTCAAATTCAATTAGTAATATATTTCACCAGAACACAGGGCTTGATTTCGAAACAAGGCAAACCAAGGCCCTGCCTTTAGGGGGGCACATTGAAGAACCTGGCCTTGGGGCAGCAGAGAGAGAGTAAATACAGCCCTGCCAGCACACCAAAGTAAAATCTTCAACAAGTGGTCATTTTATTGATGTACACACATCTCGTCATCTCATTGAAGATGTTACTTTGGTGTGCTGGTGATATATTTTACCACTTGGATCAGATGCTAGCATGTCTCTCTGTTGATGCCAGTTGCCAAATATGAAAGTTGGTAAATTAGAATACAATCACTGCAGATCTATCTTATTTAAGGGTGAATCTTGCTTTTGACCTGTAATGATAAAGGATACCTACAGCACTTTCCAACATTTGTCTACTGAATGGAACAGACATGTGAAGCATAAACGAAAAAGAAAACAATCTCTTCGATGAAACACACATAAAAGCTGGCCATAGGTACTAGATGTCCATTATTGGATGTACATGACATACATGAGTCGGTCTTCCCCTACCCAGGATAGCTCTATTCACACAAACACATGTTTAGGATAATGCAGGAGGAAGGGGTCGCTGCACTCAGGCAGCTCCAATGCAGGAAAAAGTAAAAAGGAACAAGGTATGTAACAGTTTGTTCTCCAAGGGTCATAAGCAACTTTGCAGCAGAGCTTTGTAGCAGCTACAATTCTCTGTTCATCTTCTCTAGTGATGATGGCTACAATGCATCTCTAGACAGCTACACATTGCTAGTTTGCCATGATCACTAGCAGCTTCATTCGATAACATGAGTAGCTACTAAAGATTGTAATTTTCTAGCTAGCTCTGAACACTATACACAGTCGATAGCTCAATAGCTTAGCTATAAAATGCCTGGAATTTCTGTGCCATGGACCTTCTACCCTGTTTCCCTGAAAATAAGACCTAGTACTATTTTTGGGAATTGCTAAAATATAAGACCTACCCTGAAAATAAGACCTAGTTGTGACCTTTCCCAGGGCCGGTGGTAGCATAAGGGGGAACTTGAAGAGCCGCAGGAGAGAATCGGCAGTGCCAACGAAGCCAGCGCTAGAGGAAGCGAGGCAGCAGCGGAGGGAGCAGAGCCGCATAAGCCGATGCCTCCTCTATATCGCCGACTCCTGTCACAGGCGGAGTGATACCAAATGCACTCCGCCTGTGAGGAATCGATAGTGAAAGCGCGATTCACTCATTCTGGCCAGCGATTGGTTAACAAATTGCTCTTGGAAAGGTATGGCACCCCTGATTGCCCTGATCATCATATTGTTGACTTTGCCCTTTTGGATTATTTAATTTGGATTTGCATTAATTTTGGATTGTTGTACATTAAAAAAAGAAAAAAATAGAACCTACTATGTGTGTTTTTTTGACCCCCCAAAAATATAAGACAGTGTCTTATTTTTGGGGAAACACGGTAGTGACACTCTAAGTGCAATTCTGCAGCTTGAGCTTCTACAAATCACTGCTACAAAATCGCCAGTGTGACATGGCTCTAGGAATGCATGTTAAGGGATGATATGCACCATCACTTTAAAGTGTATCTAAACCCTAAAAATATAATGCATTGCAGCTTATCAGTCCTTACATGTGGTGGCTGCATCAACTTCCCTTTTTAAGGCATTTTTTCTTTTCATTTTCACTTGGAGATGCTGCCAGTAAAGTAGCGCTGTATATATGGAGAAGCAGCATTGTCAACCTAGACTGCTCTTTCGATTTAGACTCCTCCACCTCCTCTTCATTACAAAGGGGATTAGGGGTATTGTAGTTCACTTTATTTGAGATTTTAGTTCAGTATACATAAAATTTAGGGATGCACCGAAATATCGGCCACCGAAACATATTGTCCGAAAATAGCACTTTTAGCAAAATGCCTAAAGTGCCATTTTGTGGCCGAAATAGCGGTGCATCTGTGATTTCTCTCCTCCCTGCCGGGTGCTGCTCTTTGTTCCAGCGGGGAGGAGAGAAAATGTCTCAGGAGGCCAAGTGGTGCGGGAGGAGGAGAGTGCTGTGAGCGGCCAGCGTCTCTCCTCCCCGCACAGCTCAGCCTCCTGTGACAGATCGGGAGGGTGGCAGTGTCAGCTGTCACAGGAGGCCGGCCAGCGGTGCGGGGAAGAGTCCGCTGTCAGATTGAGCTCTCCTCCTGCACCGCTCACTCAGCCTTGCAGAATGAAGAGCTGGTACAAGCACTCAGTAGGTTTACTGTGTCCTCAATTATTAACGAATGGGAAGTGATCTACATCACCTCCTGTTTATTCATGATTGTGGATATGATAAACATACTATTTCCACAAGTTATAAATGAATGGTAAAAAATTTTTACCAATATATTAACAGTAAAAAGGTGAGAAAGGAGCAGATAGGCCCAATAAAGGATGGAAGCGGGAAGCTAGTCACAAACGACAAGGAGAGGGCCGAGGGGCTGAACGCTTTTTTCTCCTCAGTATACACTCGGGAGGGAAACGGGTTTGACACACATGATAAAACTCCCAGTTTAACTCAAAATATACCCCAGTGGTTGACAGAAACCGGGATACAACAAAGACTTAAAATGCTCAATGCAAACAAAGCAGTGGGTCCGGATAACCTGCACCCCAAGGTACTTAAGGAATTAAGCCAGGTTATAACTAGACCATTAATCCTCATTTTTAAGGACTCCTTAATGACTGGTAGGATCCCCAGTGATTGGCGGAGGGCTACGGTAGTCCCAATATTCAAAAAGGGGGCAAGGTGCCAACCTGGGAACTATAGGCCGGTCAGTCTAACATCGGTAGTTTGTAAAATGCTAGAGGGCATAATAAAGGATTATCTGGTAGAATTTGTTCAGGAAAACGGGATAGTTAATGACAATCAGCATGGGTTCAGGAAAGACCGTTCCTGCCTAACTAACTTGCTAACTTTTTATGAGGGGGTAAGTAGAGATATGGACGGAGGTAAGCCGGTGGATGTGGAATGTCTGGATTTCTCAAAGGCTTTTGATACGGTACCACTTAGGCTTCCTGTTCATTGATAACAGGGGATGCTGAAAAAGAGATTGTTTTCAATCACTTTTTCTATTTTAAATGGGAAATATCAGGGGTCTGTTTAGACCAGGGCCGCCATCAGAGGGGTACAGCCAGTGATTGTGTGAGGAGCCCAGGCGGCCGGAGAGGGCCCCGGGTCCAACCAAGTTTTTTTTTAATACATTAATATGTATAGTGTATTTGTAAAGGTCCCAGGCCCCCCTGTGCACTTGGTACCTAACTTCCTGAGTACGTGCAGGGGGCAGAGGTTTCTTTTACACGGCAGAAGTATCGAGTCAGGAGCAGAGCACACAGGGCTGTAGGGGAAAGGTAAGTTTATTCCAGCAGGCATCTCGGCGGGAGGGGAGGGCTTTTGATTTCAGAGACACAGACCGCAGCAGGGGGGTGTTTGGCAGAGAGACACA
>NW_017307591.1:276888-316831 GCF_000935625.1 Nanorana parkeri | reverse complement strand
GGGTTAAGGAGGAGAGAGACACACCAACGCGGGGCGAGGGAGGGGGTAAAGAAGGAGGAGAGCATTAATTTAGTTCTGGGTGCACCACAATACCAATCTACATTGTTGCAGTAGCTGCTGGAACATTGTTGCAGTAGCTGCTGGAACGCACAGCAATCGTACTGCAGTAGCTGCTGGAACGCACAGCAATCGCTCACTAAACATCCCCCTTTCGTTCTGGGATGGGGCGAGGCGGTGCATTGAAGTCAATGGCACCGCAGCCACCTCACCCCCCGCAGTGCGATCGAAAGTGTGGCAAAACATCGCCTGCATTCCGGTCCACTGGAAGAAATAGAGCATGCAGCATTTTTGGCGTTCGCAGTGGACCGGAATGGAGGCAATGTTTTGCCACGCATCCGATCGCACTGCGGGCAGGGGTGTGTGGCTGCGGTGCCATTGACTTCAATGCACCACCACGCCCCCTCCCCAGAACGAAGGGGGAAGTTTAGTGAGTGATTGCTGTGTATTCCAGCAGCTGCCGCTCTGAAACGCACCGCAATTGGTGTGAATTGCCCCTTAAGGGATAGTTCACACCATCCTCAGTGCGTTCCGGCCCGATTGAGCCTGGAACGCACTGGATTGCATTGCAGCCGGCTCAGTTTGTTGTGGGGCAGGAGTGGGCATGGCAGTGAAATAAATGGTACCGCAGCCAAGGCCTGGTTTAGACCCCTCATATTTCCCTGAAGCCCCAACAATAAAGTAAAAAAAAAATATTTAATAAAAATCAATCGATAAATAAATAAAAATGTTTAAAGTTTATAAAAAAAGAAATAAAAATAAACTATTTTAAAAGATTTGAAAAAGTTACATAAAAAAAACAATTTTCGGTTTCGGCCTGACTTTTTTTCATTTCGGTTTTGCTTTATGAAATTTTCAGGTCGGTGCACTTCTAATGAAATTACAAAGATACTGGATTTCTATTAAAGTGACATTAAAGGATAAAATGTCCCCCCCCCCCAATGTTAGTGTAGGGACTTACCTTAAGGCCTTATTCACACTGAGCGTATCGCAAATCGTGCGTTTGTCGCGTGATTTGCATTTTGCGCGACATCGCGCAAATGGTTGCATTGAATTGCAGTAGACTTTCCAAAAAGGGTCCTGTTGTAGCGACGCATGACCCGCGACAGCGACGAACAGAGCCGCATTGCCATGCATTGGAGAGCGATATCGCGCTGTAAATATCCGCGATATCTAAATCGCTCAGTGTGAATGGGGCCTAAATCATGCCTCTCGATCCAATCATCTTCTTTACCGTAAATTTCAGCTGTGCCTCCAGCGCTGGTGCCGGTCTCCGATCCAGCGCTGACTCCTCTGTGTTAGCTGCCACTTCCTGTCCCACGGAGTCTGTGCGGGTGCATGCTGCTCCATAGACTCACCTTGTGTCTCTCCTCGTCTCCCAGCCGAAGATCTGAACTGCGCATGCGCCCACCCCAAGATCCTTTGCGGCCGCCCGAGACTCTTCAGATGTTCGGACGAGAGCATGCGGCGAGGACACAGGTAAGTTTTAACCGGTTTGAAAAGTTTTTGTTTTTTTAAATGTTTTTACATACATCTACTGCTTGCTAGCTGAGGGTTTAACAACCCTTTAAGAACAGCACATCATTTTATGTATCTTGCAGAAACAGTTATATTTTTGAAATAAGAAAACTAATGAAGACACCACATCTAAGGTTGGGTAAGCCGCAAGGTATTACATTTGTGTTCTTGAGTTTAGATATACTTTATAATGTAAGAAAACTCCTAGATGAAATCATAGATAGTAAACCATGGCAAATAGACTTATCTGGCACTAAGGCAATCTATTTAGTGAATTTTATGTATGCTGGAACACAGGATTGGTTCATCATTTGTTCTATAGAATACTAATGAATGATTATGATGTAAGAGCCCGCCAAGTGCCCACTGCTGTCATAATGATTTAATGAAGTCAGTATCGTAGAATCAACAAGAGGACAAAGCTGGACACGAATCATTACTCATTTCTCTAGAGAACTAAATCTAGCTTGCATGGGTGAATTCACTGCGTGCTGCACTGAAAACAATGGGGTCTATTTTCTGATATATATATATATATATATATATATATGTCAGGTTTTCATGTACAATCTGGTACGGGGTTAAGAGGCACCTTTCAATACATGTTTATATGTTACCTTCTAGGTTAGGACATCTACACACTTTAACTACTTGGTGATCAGGGTGTTAAATCCCCTTCCTGTCCAGGTAATTTTTCAGTATTCAGCACAGTGGTACTGTGACTGACAGTTATTCAGTCATGCAACACCGTACTAAAATGAATTTTATACCATATGCTTTACACTTGATGATAAATTATATTAGGTTTATATAAACCAAATCACTAAAATCTTATATACCGTAAGCATTAACATAAAAGTCAATGTATAAGTAATTTCCAATATTTTTAAATCTGCAGCTGTTATTAAAACAATACCTGGTAATCCTACCATGAAGGACTTTGTTTATGTTCTACGTCCCTGTCCCCTAATTGTGCTGCAGCATTGTCACCCTGTCACACAGGTTTCTGACAGAGACTACAAATCACTGCATAATCAAGACTTATTACATGTTCCACTGTTCCCGCCATCAGGAAACTTGCCCTGAGAAATAGCAGGAAGCCATTACTGAAGTACATGCATGCAGACAGAAAGTGACTGAAAAGAGATTAAAAAAAAATGCTACTGATCTTCTGTAAAGAAAAGTCCTGGGACATAGACAAATAGGTTGAAGTGGGAATCTGATTTTGATAACATTGAGCAACCCAACTCTAGCCAAGTTTATTGTTTCACTGTGGATGCCACCCGGAATGGTTAGTGGGCCAGGAACTAGAGAGGCCCGATACAAGCAGGACTGCTCTCATGGCACTTGCATGGCAGTTTGCTAAACTGTGGCGACTTCAGGTTACTAAGAAAAAAACCTTGGATACTCACATACCACCTGCTGAGAGCAGGAGAGGTTCAAAGGACAGAGGTGATTATGTCACTGGACATGGAAGCAAGAAATAGCTGAGGTGATAACTTGCAAGAAAAAACTAGGTCAGGAAAAACAGCAGGAACAGGTAATAAATCTTTGTAAAGGTGCCCATACACTGCACGCTTCTCGTACGAGAATCGCGGGAAATCCCTCGATCGTACGATAATCGTGCAGTGTATGGAAGGCATGGGACCGTTTCTACAGTACGGTCGCACGTCTTCCGTCGAACAAGCAGGCTGGAAAACCCGCCGGGAATCGTACGATTTTCGGCGAGTTAGTGGCCTGCTTGTTCAACAACTGCCGATCGGGTCAGTGTGCGCACGCGCACACTGCCCGTTTGCAGTCATCGGAAGCCCGCCCCTCCAAGATGGGCAGATTTTACGTTTTTTTAAGTACTTTACAACCCTCGCAAGACAGAAGTCTTGCGAGGGTTGTAAAGTGTATGGCCACCTTTATGGGTGGATTCAGAAAAACAAAAACTGCTGTGTTCATGCTGACAGACTGCACCATTTATGTTTTTTGCCTGGAGAGCCATTTTAAAAACATTGAAAACATTATTTCTCACAAGATAATCTCTTTCACATGAGAAAAAAAAAACCCACATGCTCCATTTTGACCTGGCCTCCATTAGCTGTGGAAACCATTAGGTAGTGGTTCAATTGGGTCCCATTAACACCAGAGCATTTTGTTGCGCAATTCCTGAAGCGGGACAACACTGTAGATAAAGAATCCCCTAACTCTCAATGGGCCCATTCACAACTGTTCGTTGTGCCGCTTGTCACCTGTTCCATGGAGCTCAAGCAAGTACATGAGCTTCTTTTTGGGCAGAATCATGCATTTGTGGCCCCTTAAACCTTCATGCGAGTGCCTGACAAACATTCGCTTATGTATGTATTTTGCTCCTGTACTACAAATCACACGAAAGACAGGTACAAACCTGCAAAAATAAAGCCTGGCAAAAGCTTACGTTTGTGGTGTGAATAGAGCCTTAAACAGGGCAACAGGTGATCACATTATAGTAAAAGAATAAAAAAAAAAGTAAATGTCAATGCATATGAAGCAGTCTAACACAGATAACTTAGTTGGTCAGTATGAAGGTTGGATTTTCAGATTACTCAGTTGACTTTTTAAATGACTGTTTCTACTCTGTGTGCATGACAAGTACCTTTAAAGTTTTTGTATTGCCCTGGAAAAAACACACACATGACATTTTTGTTGTAATTATATAAGCTCATAAAGAGAAAAAATAAAAACTATGGCTAAGAATAGTCTGCACTCTTCCACAAGGGGACAAGGGCCATAAAAATGATTATAGACTAAAAGTAACGTTTCCCCCGCATTTTATATTATATTCAAAATGACACATCCATTTATTTCTGAAGCAGACTACTGAGAACTGTACATATCAGTGTAATTATAGTATCTTCCATCCTTTTCAAAGACAATTACAAAATTCCAGACCTTTATGCATAAGACAATGCAGCCTGGAATATCTTAGCTTGCTTATAAAAACGTGCTCAAGCATTTCTTGGGTTTATGAAATTCATTTCTTTTTATGTACCACATGTGTAGAAATACCAGGGAAATCTCAGGTCACTTGAGGATAGCAATTTGAAAGGAATGTGTATGTTATCATAGCATTTTGTTGATCCTTTTGTACTTTGAGTAATCCTATTCGGAACGTGGATAGCTCAGTTCATGAAAATCTATAAGACTAATTGTGCCAATCTATTGTGTTAAAACAGAGTCTACACAGCTCTTTAAACCCATCATGCACGCAAGTGTTTGACTCCAGAGGGTATAAGGAAAAACCTGGCAGCTATGGGTTAAATGCTGGATATCTGGCCAATGTGGGCACTTACCTAAGTGATTACATGGAACCAATAAAAAGGTCCCAGCATGTGACTAAGCTTGCTACCCATTAAATCGACCCTTGTAGTAAAATGACAAGGTCTGCTTATTCAGTGTGACCCGTCTCCCTCTTTCTAAAATGCTGCATTAAGCTTGAAAAAAAAAAAGTAAGGGGGAAGGTTAGATAATATAATTACATTTTGCCCAGCTTCCGCCATCAGCTCCTAGGTGACTAGGTGAGGGCGACATCATCATCCTCCAAGCGAGAGCCCAGTGAGTATTAGTGAAGGGTTTTACTGTTGCACCCTTGCCCAATGTTTGTTGAAAACCTGTGGAATTGTTCTGTCACAAACATTGTATAAGAGTATAAAATACACAAAAGCACAGCACAGTATATTATTTTGTATAGTTGTAGATACATCCTGCCACAATACCAGTCAATGAGTTAGAGTAGCTCCGAGAAGATATAGGTGCTATTTGTTCTTAGTCTACCGCCCTGGAAGACCTGTTGGAAAAAAATAAGAACTCCAGGAGGCAGCAGTGCTGTACTATTTCTAGACCTCACATATTTTAGAATAAGTATTTTGTCAGATGTTACTTTCATAGTTTGTGATCCTAGTGATGCATACATAGAAACATTGCACTTTGCAGATAATCATCATTATATACAGCAGAGGTGGGCTTCTTCCTAAATTCTGGTGGATGTCTCAACCACATAGAAAGAGGTAGCACGCAGCAACTATTCAACCTATCGTGTTCTTCAATCAGCTAGGATGAGGCACAGCAGCAGGAATGGTTTGTGATACTATGTGTCCAAGAACTAAACCCTTAGCACTAGCACAGTAAAAGTGTTTGTTCAGTTAAGCATTGCAAATGAAAGAGAGAGGCTGACTGGTTTCCATGAGCAACTACTCCAGATTGTGCCTGCTCCAGTTTTAATACATTCCCCTCATTGTCTACTTGAGTTGAAAAGAACTCTTAATCATTGTAACAGCACATTAAAGGGCCTAGTACACATGGGCTTTAGCTAATAAAAGAGTATTGTGTACAGCCCACTTTTAAAAAGCTTTCAGCAATCTTATGGCATCTTTGCTAAAGCTTTCAAAGCAACTTTCAGCTCCAGTTTAAGAATGTTAAACACAAATCTAACAAGAGTGCTGGGTGTCACATTAATGAAGCCGCTAGCAGGCTTCCATAAACTTTCAAGCAGTACTGAAGTTTGCTAAAGACTGCTAGTAACTTGTTAGAAAGCACTCCCATTGAAATCTGTGATTTTACAATAGGGACAGACATGCCAAGTATACCATTAGGTTTACGTTTTTGCTATAAGGATTTAAAGGTGGATTCTAGACCATTGTCAGTGCCCCTGGGTTAAGAAAATGTATACAGAATGATATAGCTCTTGTCTCTGCAACAATGATTGTCTTACAAGACCTTAATTTGAAGAAGGTTGTATGTGTCCAAATGTTAAACTTTATCTCCCTCGTTCTTGCACTGGAGATTTCAGCTGCTCATATTCCAATGGCCTTTTATAGTTGGCTCTCAGCTGACGACAGCATTGTCACCTTTCTTCAGCTGGCACTCTCTCCAAGCCATTAGTCAAACAGTTTTAACAAGAATAGAACAATGGTGACCATTGAAAGTGCTTCTGTTCTGCCAACAAGCAGGAAATGTTATTTCAGCAATCAATGAAGTAAAACAACACCGTCACGAGCCTAGCAATGTGTAGAGAGAAGCAATACACTAGAGACACAAGAAGTCAACCAAAGGTAAGAAGCGTTAGACAGCAAAGATATGGTATGCAACAGAAAATTCTATTCCCTTAACATTCATTTATCAAAACACTTTGACAACAAATATATTTAAAATATATATTGAAAATGGACCAGCCATCTTTGTATTAGTATACAAATAATTGGGTAGCTTACAAAATGCTCCTTGCTCAATGAACAGATACGATGAGCAGACTGGAGGCAAACAGGTGACATAAGAAGCTGTACTTCTAAACCACGACAAAAAAAGTGTCCCCTCCCTAATTGTGAAGCATGGCCAAGATCTATAGAGCACAAGATTCTACAACATTAGTTCCCCTTTGTCTTCCAGAACAGCTTACGAGATAGGCTCCGCCCCTTTTAGTAGGAAACACGTCACCCCCTGTTGTTTTAAAAGGGCAGCCTCGCTCCTAGCTCCTCAGTTTTTTGTGTTTCCTCCGTCAGGGGGAGACATGTCACCGGAACGGTGGGGGGGTGTTCCCTCTCAGTGGGACCCTTGTGAGAGTCAGAAGTACCTTAGTAGGCTGCAGGTGATGGATGGATCCTGTTCCTCTTCTACAGATGGATACAGGTCCTTCAGACACCAGCTCTGCTCAGGTAGGTGGATACTTCCATGTATTCCCTCCCTGTAGTTCTGACTGTAGCTATTTTCCTCCACCTGGTGGGCTTAGGGTGTTGAGGGGGCACTATGACTTTCCTACATGCGGTTAGCAGAGTTAATTCTGCTTCTTCTGCTATTCTGTGTTGCAGGTCCAGGTTTCTAAGGGCAAGGCTGTCCCAAAAAGGAAATGTGCTCTTTGCTCCTTGAAGCTGGGAACTGATTGGAAGAAACCACTCTGTCAAAAATGCATTGAAGGAGTGTGCAGAGAAGAATCTGCCTCAGCATGCGGTGGCTTGTTGTCCACTGTTAGGGAAGAACTAGTCTCTACCTTTTCCTCTTTTAGATCCCTGATAGCGGATTTGAGACCAACTGCAACACAGGTTTTGGTGCCCGGGCCTCCGGCTCAGGCTCAGCTTCTCCAGACAGGGTCTGGGTCAGGAGAGGTCTGTCAGAGGGAGCCAGAGGAGTATAGCGTCGCTGCATCCTCTCATCAGGAATCGTCTGCTGAAGAGGACAGTGACAGGGACGTTAGTCCTCCTACCTCTAAGTATAAGTTGTCTCTAGAAGAGGTAGATTAATTGTTGGGTGCCGTGTATGATTCCCTAGATATTCAGGAGGAAAAAGTGCTGCTTTCCAGGCAGGATTTGATGTACCCGGGGCTCCAGCAGCCGAAAGCCAGAAACCTCTTTTTTCCAACAGTCTAAAGAGACGTTTTCCCTTTGATAAAGACGCATCAATGCCGTTGATCAAGGTTCCTAAAATTGATGCGTCGTTGTCAAAGGTCTCGAGAAAATCAGACCCAGCCTTTGAGGATATGGGGGTACTAAAAGACCCTATGGACCGGAAGGCTGAGGTACTGCTTAAAAGGGCGTGGGATTCTGCTAGCACAAGTCTCAGGCCTGCCTTGGCAACAACTTGTGTTGGAATATTGGCTTTTGGTCGGCCGATTTGGTCAGAATGGCCGCTAGGACGGGAGCCTTGGTCAATTCTTCTCGCAGGGCGATTTGGTTGAAGGCCTGGGAGGGGGATGCGGCCTCAAAATTGAGGCTTTGCAATCTCCCGTTTAGTGGCGATCTTCTTTTTGGGCCTGAATTGGAAGCCATATTAGAACGTACAGCTGATAAGAAGAAGTCTTTTCCAGAGAAAAAGTAGAAGCCCTTTCATAGATTCTTTAAATGGCCCAGAAACAAAGGTCAGAATACGAAAGGGGAACAGCCCAAAAAACAATGGACGGGGCAGAAAGGCAAGGGAAAGGGGAGTATTTTTACTAACCCTCCTTCCCAAGCTCCAAAACAGCAGTGACTTCTGTGTGAGGGTGGGAGGAAGGCTAGCGGGGTTTCTTCCTCGTTGGAGGGAGATTACTTGCAATCGTTATATCCTCAATCTAATCCAAGAGGGGTACAGGTTGGAATTCTGCAGCCCCCCACCCCATCGTTTTTTTATCACAAATCTCCCAAGGAACGCATCTCGAGCAAACGCTCTTTGCCTTCTGTTGGGAGAGTTGGTGGATCAAAAAGTGCTTATTCAGGTTCCGGATCAGAAGAAGGGTCAGGGCCTGTACTCTCACGTATTTGTTGTGCAAAAGCCGTCAGGGAAGTACAGGTTGATCCTAAATCTCAAACTCTTGAATTTAGAGATCAGGTACAAGAGGTTCCGCATGGACTCCATCTGTTAGGGATACCGGCACAGGTGACCCCACACCTGCGCAGGTACCCACACAGGCAGACCAAACACTTATGACCACACCGGACAGGGCAGAATGTTATATATACAGTTTAATCAACAGCAAACTAAACAGCACACAAAAGCAAACATAAATAAGTAACATCACCCAGACTACTAGCAGGTAAAGGCAACAGGAGGACAAGCAGGTAATGGCAACAAGAGGAAAGGCTGCAGGTCTCAGCTCCTGCACCACCTAGAGGCGCTCTGGATCCTAACACCATCTTTTCGGTCCGGAATCTGTTGCAAAATGATTCCTTTTTAGCGACTCTAGATTTAAGGGATGCCTATCTCCACATACCCATTCACAGGACTTCGCAAATTTTTTTACGCCTGGCGGTAAGAGTAGGTCAGACGGTGGTACATTACCAGTTCAGAGCACTTCCTTTCGGGCTGTCCTCGGCCCCTCACATTACATTTTTACGAACGTTTTGGGGGAGGCAATAGCTCCTTTGCGGCTGCAGGGGATTAGCATCATCCCCTATTTGGACGACATTCTACTGTCCGCCAGCTCAGAGGCTCAATGCACCAGAGACCTGGAAGTTACGCAGGTTTGGTTGCAGGAACTGGGATGGATAGTGAATTTACAAAAGTCCAATCTTGTCCCCTCAAGTTACGGTGTTTCTAGGGTACATCCTGGATACTGTGGAGCAGAGGACCTTCCTTCCGGAAGAAAAGATTCTGAAAGTGGGGAATGCGGTAAGCCACTTACAGACAAATTGTCCCAGGTCCTTAAGGGAGATCATGTCCGTGTTGGGTCTCATGACATCCTGTCTACCGGCTGTTCAGTGGGCAAGGTTCCACCAGAGGAGTCTGCAGGGGTTCCTGTTGAAAAGGTGGGACCGTTCACAGGATACCTTGGATGCGGCGGTTATTGTTCCTCCTTCCGTGAGGAGGGGCTTATGGTGGTGGAGGAACCGAGGTTCCCTGTCGGGGGTCTTCAATGGTCTTTTCCCACTACCATAAGGTTGACCACGGATGCAAGTTCCTGGGGATGGGGAGCCCACCTGCAGGATCGGATGACTCAGGGACAGTGGTCCCAGCGGGATCAAGAATGTCCTCCAATTGGAGGGAGCTGAGAGTGGTTTTGAACGCGGTCCTGGCGTTTCAAGATCAGATAAGGCATCAACATCTGCTAGTGCCCTCGGGCTTGGATCAGGAAGTCTTCGACCTCTTGACTCAGAAGTGGGGTTTACCACAGGTGGATCTGTTTGCTGCACGGGACAATGCAAAATTAGGCCACTTTTTTCCCCTGAATGCAGCAGACAATGCAGTGGCAGTGGACGCCCTTTTGCATCCATGGGGTTATCGTCTGTGCTACCCATTACGATGGTTCTACAGAAGTTCTTTCTAGAACAGACAGACTTAATACTGATAGCACCCTTTTGGCCCAGGAGAGCGCGGTTTACGACGGTATTGTCCTTGATGGACCGACCGCCTTGGCCAGGGGCCGGTCATGCATCCAGCAGTAGACAGACTGTCCCTCCATGCCTTCTATCTGAGGAGGCGATTCTAAAAAAACAAGGGTCTTTCTTCCGGGGTGATTGGCACCTTATTATCCAGCCGTAAGTTAGTTACACAGAAAATTTATGGTAAGGTGTGGAAGACTTTCTGCTCCTGGAAGGGGAGACATAACAGGGTTGCGAATATTCCATCTGTGCTGGATTTCCTTCAGGAAGGGGCTGACGGGGGCTTGGCTATCAGCACGTTGAAAGTCCAAGTCTCGGCCCTGAGCGTGTATTTTCAGTACTCCCTTGCTAATGATCCACTGGTGAGTAGGTTCTTTAAAGCTCTCAAACGAATTAGGCCAATTACAAGTTGTTCCATTCCGAAGTGGGATTTGTCACTGGTCCTACAGGGTCTGATGATTCCCCCTTTTGAACCTCTGTCTGCTCTTCCGATCAAGATGATTACGTTGAAAACGGTGTTCCTGGTTGCTATAACCTCAGCTAGGAGAGTTAGCGAATTGCAGGCTCTGTCTGTAAGGGAACCGTACTTGACGGTTTTTGAGGATAGGGTGGTCTTGAAGACAGGTCCGGCTTTTTTACCAAAGGTTTAGTCACACTTTCATAGATCTCAAGAGATCGTTTTGCCTTCATTCTGCAGTAGTCTGGCTAATCAGAAAGAGGCAGGCTTTCATCACCTAGACGTCAGACGGTGCCTGGTGGAGTACCTTAGGGTGACAAAAGCATTTATGAAATCGGATGCTCTTTTTGTCCTTTTTTCAGGGAAAGATAAGGGGAAACAGGCCTCGAAGTCTTCAATAGCCAGGTGGGTGAAGCTGAGTATTCAGGAGGCTTATGGGGCTAAGTAGGTTAGTGTTCCACCTTTTTTAAATGCACATTCTACCCGGGGATTGGCCACCTCGTGGGCAGAGAGAGCTGGTGCCACTCAGGAGCAGATCTACAAAGCTGCAACCTGGTCGAGTTTTTCCACCTTTGTCTGACATTACCGACTGGATTTGAATGCGGCAGCAGAGCAGGCGTTTGGGAGAAAGGTGCTCCAAGCCATAGTCCCGCCCTAAGTGGGTAAGTTCTTGTTTATCCTCTCGTAAGCTGTTCTGGAAGACGAAGGGGAAATTCAGAGTTAGACTTACCGGTAACTCTCTTTCCTATAGTCTTCCAGAACAGCTGGATTCCCGTCCTTGGTTATGTAAGTGGTGGTGAAATGTGATTTCAATGTGATATTCTGTTGTTGTTTTGGTTCCTGTCATTACAGGGTCTTCCTACGGTTCTCGATACAACTGAGGAGCTAGGAGAGAGGCGGGCCTTTTAAAACAACTAGGGGTGACGTGTTACCTACTAAAAGGGGCGGAGCCTATCTCTCGTAAGCTGTTCTGGAAGAGTTTAGGAAAGAGAGTTACCGGTAAGTCTAACTCTGAATTTTAAATATATTTAACCTATACTGTAAGTATGTTACCAGTGTATTTAGTTGTTTGTAAACCAGACACTGACTAGAGAATGAATCCACAAACCCTGTACTGCCATGTCACAGTGTTAGTTACTATACAACCCATGCTGGTACTCCATCTCCTCCCTTTCCCTGTTTCCGATAGCAGACATGGGGAAGCGGATGAAACTGTTAGAGACAGCATAACCATTCATTTCATTAGCTCCACTTTTGATAAAAAACTGCAAGTGCTTCACTGGAAGCCTCAATATTTTGTTTCTGTGCCTTGGAACAATATTGATTATCACTTAGGCACAACAATACCAAGATGAAGAGGACAACAAATCCCTCCAAAGGACTGTACTGATGCAGAAAAACTACAATGTAAGTGTGAGGAAAGCTCAAAAATGTATATCCTGACATAGTACTCGTGTGTAGAATGAATTATAGAAACACATACAGAGTATGTGCACTGCAAAGTATTATGTTTAAAATATAAAGATAGGCCACTTAAGAAAAAAAAAACTTTGATAATCAAAATAAAATGATAACGTCTTGCCAAGATTTGAGTCTCTAAACACAGTTGAAGGCTACAAAAACACTAAAACGTTTTAGCCATCCAGCACTACAGGCTGCAAGTTCTTTCAGGGCATTTTAGATGCTTTTACCATGCTTGAGGAAAAAAAAAAATCAAACTAAACCCAGATCATAACTAATCTCAAATAGACCTTAGAATCCAATAAAAGCAAACAATGTGCTGATATGTTTTGGGCCATGTAGGAGGGGCAGTAATAAGGGTTTCTATGTGTCAAAGGTAGTCATTAACTTAGGCAAAGTTTTTCAATCGGCTTAGAAAATATCTGTGTTCAGTGCCCCTTTCTCATGAGACAATCTAAAACTTCAGTATGCATGTGTTGCATTTTGAAGGCAAAACCTTGATTTTCAATATCAATATCACACACCTGCCCATAATCCGCCACCAAAAACCTAAAATTTTATTCAACATTAATATCCCCCTAAAACTTAACCATTAAAGAAACCAACATTCAACACTTAGCTTTAACCTAAAGTTTGACTAAATCGCTCCCTTCCCCATGCCTCATGGTGGAAGAAAGAGGAGCAGATCACGTGCTCCCACATACCTGGAAGTACTGAGTATTTTACATTGCTCTGATGGGAAAATGATTGTTGTGAGGTTGATTGCCATGTGTTTGTCCATTTTCCTTTTTGTCTACTTCATGTGCAATCACTGGCTTATTTAAACATGTTTATATCTGAGCATCAAATATGAGCATCCAAAAACCTTTAGTGAGACAGCCATTTACCAAAGAGATGAAGACTTTGTAAAGTGTTCTTCAACATTCTACCTAATGTTGCTCCTCTGACATCCTGCATGATAGGTAATAAACAGATTAAATTCTGAGTTATTTTAAATATGTGAGACTGTCTTCCTTAGACCACTTTTTACAGCTTGACAGGATTAAAAAAAGAAAACAGTCTTATCCCCATTAAAACAAGAATTAGCTAATGTAAGTTTCGGAAGGCACTTAACACAGTATCCTACAGTTACATGGCCAAAAATACATACACAGAAATGCTCACCCTAAAGTAATCACTGCATAGTTTACTTGACCTTGTCATCACATCCACTACAGCCATTAAGATACATTACAAGGACCTAGAGGAATATCCTTAAAAAAAAAACATCAGTCAACTCTCAACACTTCAGACTACTGAGAAAACCTTGAAATCACTGACAATAAAAACACAGAAATGGTGAATGAGGTTGACAATGTATAAAGGAAAGTACATGGCAGCAGCCTTAATGAACCTCTTATATCAGTGCTGATTGAAGATACTCTATGCAGCAATGAGTGGTAGGCAGAGACCATGTGATTCAAGCTGCCTAGACTAGGAGCTGGAGAATGGCAGTTTGCCCTATTGGGTCACATGAAGAGAGTGCACTGCACATGTATGCTACATGTAAAACAACCTGTAGATCTGGCCCTAAAATACATTTTTAAAGCCCCAAGATTATTAGAAGTGATATTTACTCGAATGGCTTCAACTGGAGAAACCTATTTTAAAAAGCTGGCTACTTAAGGCACTATAAATCTGGACATTCCATTTCCAAGGCAGCAGCAGCTATGGGAAAAACTAGGCACCTATACATCTCAGTGCTTCACTATGGGAAGAGTCATCATTCTCTCAGGACTTTAAACACTGTTCAAGCCTCATTTATAAATTATAACATTCACAAATAATCCCGAACTCCAATTAGAAGCTTTTAATTTTTTGGTAATGTTTACATAGAACCATTTTTAAAAATTAGTTTTATCTAGTATAATACCAATGTATTTACAGATGTCTTTTCATTTTTGTGTAGGCAAGAATAAAAGCCCAATTCCAGGCATAATAATACTTAATGATCAGGTTTAGATCAGTAAACTTCTAATGCCTCAGCGGCAAACCCCCATCATGCAGGCTTTCTTTAGCATGTTAAAAGCATCTACATGCCAAGATTAGTACAATTACTGCTGTTTTTTGGACCACTAAGAAAGTAGGCACTGCAGATCGCAAAGACCCCATCACTGGTGTAATTTATCTTCCCCCAAAACCCAGAGTGACTTGACTTGGCTAAGCCCCAGCTCCCCAGTGACTTGACCTTACTTCGTCCCCTCCCCAGAGTGACTTGATCTGACTCTGCACCCCTCCCCAGAGTGACTTGATCTGACTCTGCCCCCCTCCCCAGAGTGACTTGATCTGACTCTGCCCCCCTCCCCAGAGTGACTTGATCTGACTCTGCCCCCCTCCCCAGAGTGACTTGATCTGACTCTGCCCCCCTCCCCAGAGTGACTTGATCTGACTCTGCCCCCCTCCCCAGAGTGACTTGATCTGACTCTGCCCCCCTCCCCAGAGTGACTTGATCTGACTCTGCCCCCCTCCCCAGAGTGACTTGATCTGACTCTGCCCCCCTCCCCAGAGTGACTTGATCTGACTCTGCCCCCCTCCCCAGAGTGACTTGATCTGACTCTGCCCCCCTCCCCAGAGTGACTTGATCTGACTCTGCCCCCCTCCCCAGAGTGACTTGATCTGACTCTGCCCCCCTCCCCAGAGTGACTTGATCTGACTCTGCCCCCCTCCCCAGAGTGACTTGATCTGACTCTGCCCCCCTCCCCAGAGTGACTTGATCTGACTCTGCCCCCCTCCCCAGAGTGACTTGATCTGACTCTGCCCCCCTCCCCAGAGTGACTTGATCTGACTCTGCCCCCCTCCCCAGAGTGACTTGATCTGACTCTGCCCCCCTCCCCAGAGTGACTTGATCTGACTCTGCCCCCCTCCCCAGAGTGACTTGATCTGACTCTGCCCCCCTCCCCAGAGTGACTTGATCTGACTCTGCCCCCCTCCCCAGAGTGACTTGATCTGACTCTGCCCCCCTCCCCAGAGTGACTTGATCTGACTCTGCCCCCCTCCCCAGAGTGACTTGATCTGACTCTGCCCCCCTCCCCAGAGTGACTTGATCTGACTCTGCCCCCCTCCCCAGAGTGACTTGATCTGACTCTGCCCCCCTCCCCAGAGTGACTTGATCTGACTCTGCCCCCCTCCCCAGAGTGACTTGATCTGACTCTGCCCCCCTCCCCAGAGTGACTTGATCTGACTCTGCCCCCCTCCCCAGAGTGACTTGATCTGACTCTGCCCCCCTCCCCAGAGTGACTTGATCTGACTCTGCCCCCCTCCCCAGAGTGACTTGATCTGACTCTGCCCCCCTCCCCAGAGTGACTTGATCTGACTCTGCCCCCCTCCCCAGAGTGACTTGATCTGACTCTGCACCCCTCCCCAGAGTGACTTGATCTGACTCCGCACCCCTCCCCAGGGTGGCTTTACCTGTGCAAAGCGGATGCAGCTAGCACAGCAAAGTAAAGAATCATAAACTTGGTTTAAAAAAAATAAGAAAATAAAAGCTACTTCCTAGGTATGTTACAAGCAGAGATTGTGAAATCGCTTGTGCCATGTTTTGTGTTCTCATCTCGGCATTATTACACAATGTATAGTATTATTGCATTCCCGGGTACTGCTTTGGCTTCTGAAGTGTTTTGTGATGTCAACCTAATATTTGATAACCTGACAGGCTCTAACCACTCACCAAAAAAAAAAACCTTTGGCTTTAGATACACTTTAAAATATTCATAGGAAAGCAAATAAGATGTGGAGTAGGTGTTCCAGGTAGGGCAGCAAATAAAAATCAATTGCTTTGTTCTGCATTAGTTGGCTTAATTTCCCATGCTCACTGTGCTTAAAAGAAAGGTTTGGGACCCATAAAAGAGGGAAATTTAGGTGAACTTTTTAATTCACTATAATGTTATGTGATGCCCATAGGGGTAAATAGCCCAGTGCCCATAGAAGGATACATACAGTTCTGGTAGCACCAAGGTTTCCATGGTTAAAAGCTCTGCAAGTACAATGAATGAAGGGTTCAGATTAAGGGTCATCCAAGATGGACGGTCCCTCTGATGCATAGTGTCTATGTCTAGGCCCTACTTCAACTAATTTTACCCTGTTCCAATGCAAACCACTAAAAGCTCAAAACGATATCCATCATAACCCCATTATGGTTTTAAGCTGGCCATACACCTTACAATTAATTATCTGCAGATTTTCTGTGGTCAGATGGTAAAAGTGCAACAGATTGACCCAGGTGGAGATTACTCCATTCACACAGTTAAGTGTAGATATGATAGGATATCTGTTGCACCTTTTCCAATAATTGTGAGGTGTATGGGCACCTTTAGGGAGCGTAGGAAATGCATTACAAAAGGAAACAATATTTCAATAAATCTTGAGCCTTTGCTTTAAAAAAGAAACAAAAAAAAAAAGCACACTTCCCTTTTGGTTTTGGGTGTTTGTCTCACATTCCACAGCACTTTTAGCATGTGATTTTGAGACTACTGGTTTACTGAAATTAACAAGTGGCAGGTGTAACCAATTAACAGGAATGATGTAATAGTGACATACAGTGTTTAATGGCGCTTAACACAAGCCACTTTTCTCCGGCAATTCTTTTCCAGCAGTGAGCTCAGTATGGCTGCTTATCAAAAAGACTTGCTGCAGAACTTCAAACACTCTCTACTGCGGATTTATTCCTCATTAAAAATAATTTTGGTGCAGACATTATTAGCAGTGACAGCAGTATGCTTTGCAGCCTTTAAAGTCAGGGAACTGTCCAGTGGAGAGCGTTGATGCGGACTGGTTACAATTAAGAGGAAATAAAAGTCAGTGTGCAGATTCCACTCTTTTAACCTCAATACATAAAACTTGTTACAAGAAGCCATAAAGGATTTCCAATTCCTACCATGCAATTCACAAAAAAAGTGTTCAAAATACTTCAATTGGAGATGTTACATCAGAGACTTGTAACAACTGTAAATTTCTAGAACGGTAAATAGTTTTGACATTTGAAAAGCTGTAAAATTGAAGTCCACAAGTGCCATCTGACTAACTGAAACAATCCACAGCAAAATTTGCCAGGAAGTGTAGTGTGTAATGATTATCTGCCTAGCTTCCCGATTGGTCGGGAAGCTGACTAATCAGGAAGCCGGACGGTAAGTCATTACCCTTCCTGATTGGCCAGAAAGCTGGCTTCATGCTCACCAGGTGACGAGGCAGCATTGAGACGGCTTCCCTGCCAATCAGGAAGCCAGGTGGCAAGTCTTTAGATGCCGTCCGGCTTCCTTAATGGCACTTCTAGTATTGGTATTCGGTATCGGCGAGTACAGAAAAAGAAATATCGGTACTCGTACTAGATACCGAAAAACCAGTATCGGTGCATCCCTAGCCAAAATCATTCACGTTCTGCAAAGCTGGTACATGTGTGTTCATGTGCCGTCTCTCCAACTAGGAATATCAAACTGTGCTTACCAATTTTAAGCAGCGGATGGCTTTTCATGGGTACATTTGCAAGTGAAATATAACCCTCCTCCTTTTTCAAGCACTGGTTTGTGACCAGCCAAGGTGGAGTAAAAGCAAAAAGTGGCTGTGTTCTTACCCTCAAAGATATTACTGCTTTTCATTACTGCAATAGTGGCTCTACCAATTATTAAAGTTTAGGAGTTAAATACAAGCATGCTGCAAGTTTATATTTATTCTAACATGAAAAATTAGTTTAAAACTGAACCGTGGCCAGAAATCTAAAAGCACGTCTGTGAATCTCACGTCTTACCTTGCATCAGTATGGAGTGTTTTGTTTTTTCATATTATGCTACAGCCACTGAGTAATCTATTTCTTATTCTTTGCTTTCCATATCACCCTCCTGTTTTTCTTTTTGTAAGACTGGATGCCTATATGACCTTTCCTTCCCCAGGGCCATACATCTTGTAACTGCCCCTGCGTGGTTCTTATACAAGAAGTGGGCAGGCCTATCTGGCCCGCCCATCCACACCTGCTAGGCTTGATGGTCTAGATATGCAAATTCTACTGAGCATACGGTCAATGGCCACAATCCCAACCCACTGCATCACTAATGTGCATCATGGGGCTTTTCATTTACTAAGGCACATCAAATAAGTAATGAATGTGACGTCGAGCAACTGAATGATCCCTCCCTGCAGCCGGGTATACATGTGCTGTGAAAAAAAACCTGATGACATCACAGCTTTTTAAAAAGAGAGTTTTTAGTTAAAAGAAGAAAGCAAGGTAAAAAAACTGCTAATTTTTTGTGACCGGGGAAGGGACATTTTGGGTGAATTTTCCGAGCATCAGCTTTTTAAAAAAATAGAGATTACAGAGAACTAAATTTTCACTCTAGCATTTGTTATTCAGTAAAGTGAAAGAATTGGTCAAGGTTCTAAATGCTTTGGCACGGCATTGTTATCTGCCGCTTGGGACAAATTTTGTTGACGATACAATTGTGTTCCTTACAGCATCTTGAACATATCAGACAAACACTTGATGGTAAAACCTGAAGGAGGTTATCATAAAAAAAACCAGTAGCATATTTTCTTTCTACTAAACATAGATAGGAAATGATAAACAGGAAACCATGTTCCTGCCAATCCTCCCACATATATAATAAAGATGTCCAGGCATTCATAGTAGCCATATTAATTGAACGTTTTTTCATGAGGAACCAACTCTGATAAAAGAGTACCAAAAAAAGTATCAAAATTTACAAAACATGAATTAAAAACTGTAATAAATTGTTGTTTATTTGTCTGCTACCGCAACACCTTTGCAGCGAAAACTCTCGGCTGGGTCATGTTTCTTGTGCAAATGTATGCCGCTTGGCCCACTCCTTCCTATGGCTTGTCTGTACTCAAAGTGATCCAGAGGAGAATGGACTAAGCCAAGGGAATAAAATGGATGAGCGCTGTGCATAAGCAGTAGGAGCTAGACATGTTAGGGATGTTTTGCTACAGAGGCTGTGTGGTGAATATTCCCAGAGCAGGTATGAGGGCAGTATTTTACTAACTGACTTTACTAACGAGGGTATGGGGAAATATTAAAAGATAAACTGCACCTAAAGTGAAGTTGCCCTTTATATGCGATTTATTCTGACATTGACTGTGAACATAATACCAGTAACAAATACGATGCAAACACGTTACCTGCCATAAATAGAATTTTTTTCCAATGCCTTTTTTTCTTGCTAAACATTGATCAAGTGAGCTTTCATAGAGAGAAAAAAAGAATGGGCAGGTTGCATATATTCTGATCCTTCCTCAGCTCACGCACTATTGGCTGTACCATCATTTTTCAGTCTCCTTATCCTTTCCAAGTCATAGCGTTAGAAACTATAATTCCTGCCAGCAAGGCTAACCAGATATCAGCCCACTGACTAAGAGGTGCAAAAATTAATTCCAATAAGAAGACGCACAGAAAATGTTAACCCTGATCAAATCTACAGAGTGTTTTCATATTTTGCCTACATTTTTTTCCCCCAACGTCAACTAAATTTCACGGTAATCTAAGCATTCTTTTATTCCAGGTGACTAGACATATACTTGCAAAAGAAAAGGGAAAAAAATGAAGTTAAAAACACACTGAGTCATGCCAAGTAGCAGCAGGATGAAGTGTACCACTCTAACAATCCTGCCTTTGTACTAGTTCAACACTATACCGTATATTATGCTTTGATGCATGGCCAAGAAAAATCTCAGCTGGGACACAGTTTTGTGCCTAAACAATCTTCGATTGTGTTTAATGTACTCAAGCAGGTCTGACTTTAAGATTCTGCCAGTGCCTCACTGAGGCAGAAGGCTTGGACCATTTATTTGTTAATACACACTAACATTTTAAGTGGAAGTGGCTAGTTAAATATTATGCAACAACGATGGTTTCCTTCGCTCACTATTTTTTCAGTCACACAAGAAGAATCACAGCTGGGTGGCATGGCACTTCTAAAGCCTTTTCATCAAAGCCTCATATATTTCACAGATAATGCCTGAGCAAATTTATACAATAAATGGGAGAGACAGATTTAAAGTACAACTCCAGGCAGACATAAAACAACACAAATTCACGCATTTATGCAGTAATTAAGTTCAACTAGCATAAGTACTTTATTTTGCCTTTTATTACCCGTCCTGTCAATCCCTGCACAGCAGCAATGAGACTGGAACAGGTAGGAGCAGCACTAGGGGGCCAGTCAGGAGTGCTGCATTGTACATGGCAAGGAACATGCTTGACACATGAGAAAGATGACCTCATCTGCCTTCTGCTGTTCCTTCACTGTCCAGTCACAGGCTGGAGAGCAAGGTGGTGGCCGGTCTGTTCGAATAAAGCTGTAACCAGGCTGTGCTGTCTTGTAAGGCTGCTTAAACCTCAGGATAGGAAGGACAGAAATACAATCATTTGGTAGGTAAAACCGCTCCGGTATATGTAGTATGTGTATCATAACTACGCATTTAGCTGTCTCACTGGAGTTCAGCTTTAACTGTAACTGTGAAACAAACTTTAACTTCATTACCAAAAATAAGTCAGAAAACAAGTTGTAATAGCAAGCCTGACAACATGAAAACCTCTGTGCATTTGTTTGGGTGCTGTGGTTCCTCTAGCTACATGTTCCATAATGATAAATCCTCCATCACACAAAGATACCACCACCCGCCCACTGTAATGGGGAACCTACACCCTGGTGAGGCCCTTGCTTGCTTCCTACTGAACTAGTAGACTGTGGTGTATTATGCACATGAGCCTTTTTCATGCAGTCTAGTTGTAGGCTTAAAAGTAGATGGCTTCTCCATTAAGGTATATTGAAAAAAAGTAATATAATTGGATGAATTTCACCTGCTCACTAGAGTATAACATTGGTTACGGGAGAATTAACACCCTAAGAATTGGATTTCTAGGGGGGTAATGACATTGGACCATTGGGTATATGCCATACTTTCTCCTGATACCTCCTCACCCTTGTACCTCTCCTACTGACTACCTTCTCTTCCCCGCTCCTCTTTCCCTTTTCTCTAGTCTAACAGAGCTCCCAATATAGGTACGTAAAAGCAATTAATAAAATGGAAGCAGGTATGCTTTGGAGGTATCCCTTCCTCCTTAAAGGAGAACTATGGGGTCAGTGTTTTTCCCCATAGTTCTCCTTAGGGTAACGGGAGGACACAAACTAGCGTCCTCCCGTTACCCTAAGCTCAGTGTAGCTCGCGGTATACTGAGATGCCGCACCTGGAGCGGATCCCGACGTAGATGACGGGATCCGCCCAGCTGCGTGAGTGACAGCTGGCTCTGCCTACCTAGAGGCAGAGCCAGCTGTACCCGCCCCCTCCCCTGTCCGTTCCGCCAGTCAGCGCTGGCAGATCGGAGCGGGGAGAGGGGAATCCAGCCCCTCCCCCTATCACGGCAGAGAGCCGTGACAGAATCGAGAGGTGAGGGAACCCGGTATGTGTTCCCTCACCTCCCCATCTACTGAGCCGACCTGTGACAGTCTCATTGTCACAGGTCGGCTTAGAACTATGAAGTGAGTGGAAATCACTCATCTCATAGTTCTCCTTTAAGGCCTGGTTCACACCTGGGCGTTTTGTAGCGCGTTGGAAACGCTCAAACACCGAAATCCCATTATTTCCTATGGGTATGGTTCACACCTGAGCGTATTACAGGCCGTATGAACGCGCTACAAAACGCCCTACGCCCAAAGAAGTACAGGAGCTTCTTTAGGGCGTTTTTGTTTTGCGTTTCCATTGGGATACAGCCAAGTAGCCCTCGGAAACGCGCGTTTGTCGCGCGTTTTTACCGCGATACGCCTAGGTGTGAATCCAGCCTATGAGCCTGGGTTTTGCTCGCTTCGATGGGAATACATAACACACTTTAAGGAGATCAAAAGCAAGTTAGGAGGTCAACTACAGGTCAAATGCAATTGCCAATACATTTGAATGATCTCAGAATCTTAAACTGATGACAAATTAATGACCATTGACACGGCTCGTTCATACTGTGCGGAGAGCTGCGTTTCTATGCACCTGATTAATGCAGGTCTCCGCAAGGACGCATAGAAAAAACATTGTTTATTTGTACCAAATTTGAAAACTACAATGAAGCGGATACGTGTGGAAAAATGCGCCATGTTTACATTTTTCTGCACTGCACGTCTCTGTTCACCCATCTGTTTCTACACACAGCAGTGGAGCATAGAAATGAAAAAGTTGAAGAAAAAAAACCTTAAATAGTGCCTTGTCATGTAAAAACACAAGGCATTTCCCCCCCAACACACACGGGCGCTCGCCCACATGGATCATTTTAGCATGCTTGCCACCTGTGCAACTGCCCGTTAATATCGCAAATATCTAAATCAGGCAATCACATGGCAGAAACTCAATATATTTAGGCATGTAGACATGGTCAAGACAATCTGCTGAAGTTCAAATCGAGCATCAGAATGGAGAAGAAAGGTGATTTAAGTACCTTCAACCACTTGCTGTCCGGAGCATTTTCTTACTATTTGCGCACACATGATAATAATAATATATACATTTTTGACTATAAAACAGCTTAAAACCCCCAAACAATGATATATGTTCTGAAAGCAGAGGCCCTGTAGAATAAAAAAAAATGCTAGTTGCAATTTTTTATGTCACATGGTTTTTGCACAAATGTTTATCAAACCAGTATTTTTAGGAAAAAACTATTTTTGGGGGTAAAATATGAAAGATGGGGTCACGCCGGGTAAATAGATACGAAACATGTCAAGCCTTAAAATTGTGTTCGCCCGTGAAGCTGCAAAAAACGTCGATACCCTAAATTTCCCATAGGGAACACTTTAAATGCTTTTACTGCTCATCAGTTTAGTCTTAACAGTGATTGATGGCCCTATAATTATTGTACATTGACAGCCATCTCTGGCTGTTCAAAACGACACCAAGAACACAGGTGCTTCAGCAGCCGTGTTCGTGTTTTAACCACTTCTGTGGGCCGCCGTCTATAGACATATTGCGGCCCGGAAGTGGTTAAGCATGGCATGGTTGATTGATGCCAGATGGGCTGGTCTAAGTATTTCAGAAACTGACGATCTACTTGGATTTTCATGCACAAACATGTCTAATGTTTACAAAGAATGGTCAGAGGAGAATGGCCATACTGGTTCAAGCTGATAGAAAGGCAACCTTAAGACGAACCTTAAAACAAGAAACTAGAAAGTCAAACCGTAAAACAAGTGGGCTACAGAAGACCGCACCGGGTGCCACTCCTGTCAGCTAAGAACAGGAAAGTGAGCAAGGGCTCACCAAAATCGGACAACAGAAAACTGGAAAAATGTTGTCTGAGTCTTGATCTCTGCGGCGACATTCTGATGCTCTGGTTGGAATTTGGGGTAAACAACATGAAAGCATGGATCCATCCTACCTTCCCGTATCAACGGTTTAGGGTGGTTTTGGTGTGTAATGGTGTGGTAGATACTTTCTTGGCAAACCTTGGGCCCCTTACTACCAACTGAGCATCATTTAAATGCCACAAATGCTAAAATCATCTCAAACTAGTTTCTTGAACATGCTAATGAGTTCACTGTACGCATATGGCCCCCACAGTCACCAAATCTGAATCCAATAGAGCACCTTTGGGATGTGGTGGAAGGTGAGATTCGCATCATGGATGTGCAGCCAACAAATCTACAGCAACTGTGATGCGATCCATGCCAATATGGACCAAACTCTCTAAGGAATGTTTCCAGCACCTTGTTGATGATAGATAGATAGATAGATAGATAGATAGATAGATAGATAGATAGATAGATAGATAGATAATCATACAAAAATGGCAACCATTTAGATAAATTATTGGCAGCACAAGTAAGGTGTACATGGGCAGGGCAGTTCACAAAAGACTGCAAAACACCGCAGTTAGCACAAAAACAAAGTCAGAACAGTTTCAACCATTTAGGCCCCATTCACACACGAATTGGCCTGCACGTACAGCTCCGTGCTGCGTGCGGGGGGGTACCAAGCAGCTGCCGGGAAGGACAGGTGTTGCGTGTGATTAGTATGCAGCCCCTGTCCTTCTCTATGGGGCTACGCGGCTGTACGCCCCCCTCAATTGCAGGTCCGTAGGGGTACGGGTGAGCGTATTAATACGCTGCCGGCATGGATCCTGTATGTGTCCCGGCCAGAAAACCCGCACCCCTAAGGACCTACAATTGAGGTGAGTGTAGGGAGGTGTACAGCCGCGTAGCCCCATAGAGAAGGACGGGGGCTGCGTACTAATCACACGCAGCACCTGTCCTTCCCGGCAGCTGCTTGGTACCCCCCCGCACGCAGCATGTGGCATGTACGGTATTTCAATATCAATGCAATAAGCACATTCTGATCTCTTGCACACTTTAAATGTATAACATTTGTTTTGTCAATTAACAAGTTCACCATTTGCATGGAACACACTTTGTATACGGAGATGCCTTCTTATGTAAACCATTTTACAATCTGGCTTCCCCTGCCAGCTTCAGTTCTTGCACATGGTAGATGAGCCTTTTAAGTGAGCAATATTGGAAGCAAAGGGAGTGCCAAGCCGCGGGTCCATTACCATAAAACTCTGCTCTGAATTCATGATTGATCTAATGAAAATGGTTTTCAGAATGTGTGCTCCAACTATTTTATTGTATTTGATTGGCTGTACAAATAGGTTTATGGTATCAACAACCGAAGACTTCATTTCTGAAACTTTTAATTATCACTTACTTTTATTTTTCACAAAATATTTTAAAATTCTACTTTAGGGTTTCTAAATGGAAGTCTACCTGACATGGCTCTGATGGAAGTGGTGATTCCACATGAGAGGAGACAGATATGCCTTCTAGGCTACCAGAAAAGTTTAAAGATTCAAGCTCCTTCAGTAAGTATGGCACGGTATGAACCTGGTCAATTTACTTTTTAACATTTTTGACATGTATTTTAAGTTAACATTTAAACATAGGCAATTTTAAAGAGACCCTATCTCCAACCTAAACAATAGTAGGTAAAAGCGCAGAAAAAAAAAATATTTGCAGTTATTCCTTTGTAAATATTTTTTATTTACGTTCAATGTGCCTTTAAACTTGCTAGGAAATTTGACAACTCCATTAGAGTCAATTCCCTAGCACTGTCCCCCTCCCTCCTTGCATGCCATAGCCCTCTCCTTATCTGCAATTGTCTAAGCCAGGGCTAGGCAACCTTGGCTCTCCAGCTGTGCTGAAACTACATATCCCATCATGCGTCTGCCTGTGGGATTCATGCCTGCGACTTGCAACGCCTTATGGGATTTGTAGTTTCAGCACAGCTGGAGTGCCAAGGTTGCCTACCCCTGGTCTAAGCACTGCCTGTGCTGGCCCAGGAACACCCTTAACCTCCCTACATAACATTATATGTAGCAGCCAGAGGAGGAGGGAAAAGGGGAATAATAAAGAGTGTCACTTGAGTGACAGCCCTGAACCGACTAGGGCACCTGACATCACAACCAAGATGGCAGCACCCAGCAGCAGTCTTAGGGTTTTTGTATGTCCACACAAGGGAGGCTTTTACAGGTAAATGCACAAAAAGTTATCCAGATATAACGTGTGCAAATCTTAATCAATTGTTCTCTCAGGGGAAGGTGTCAGTGCTCAATGAGACTTTACCGGCTGATGGACACACTTAATAAATAGCAGTAAACAAAAGGTCAGTGAGCACTTATACCTATGCTTACCCTAGAGAGCAAATCCTCTCTATGGTAGATACAACCACAAACTGAAGCGGAAGTGTCTGTTTAAAAAATTGCTGGCAGGCAAGAGACTGTGTAACTCTCTTCTGTCAAAAAAGGTCCTACCTGCCTGTCAGTAATTTTCTTGTGCAGTTCAGTGCACAGACCCGCCATGCCAAGATGAAGTAACTCCCATGCGCATGGATGGGAGTTACATCAAGCCGGCCCAGCTTAACAAGAGGCCAAAGCTGCCAAGCCTGGAAAAAGTCTGAGAGAAGATGGAAGTGCTGGCGATGGATTGCAGAGTGGGCAGCACTCCAGCAGATTGTTTTGAAGGTAAGTCAGCCATGCTGTGCATTCTAGCACATTATGGCAAATAACCCTGCAACACAGTTTTTGTTCTTATTTTAAACGCCTGCTTTACTTATGCTTGCACTGAACAATCGTATAAGAATAGGTTGTTTTTATACATTGATTTGCGAATGTCTGAAATCTACGATCATGACATCAGATCAGCTTACAGAGTTTTTGGCTTTCTTACTAATTAACACAGCTAAAAGAAAAACGTAACTAGTAGGTATGATCAAAGGAAACTCTATAAGGACAAATATATGTAAACGCCACTGCTATTTCCACTTGCATCTTAAAAGTGCAGGCTCCAGGGTTGTCTTCCTTAGCTCATCTTCACTAACTAATTATCCACTAACTTGTAACAAGTATGAAACACAGGAGCTCAGATTTCTCTGGCTACATGAATGTTCCAAGTCAGTGACCTGCGAAAGACAGTCCCAGATCCTGCACCTTTAAAAAAACAACTCCCATACTTCTGACTTTACGGGCTTCCATAAAGGAGTCTGTACATTCAAAACTTATATTTCAGATCCTGGGGAGGGTGGAAAAGCAATTTCCCCTAATGGTCTCTTATCTGTCTCAGGGTCTCTAATGGTGAGAGCTCAGCCACTGCGTTTCCAGGTCTAAAATTGTGCAGCTTTATTTAAGAGGACACGAGGAATGGAAAAACCAGGTAATACCCTTGTTGCAGGAGCATGATAATTCATAGTGGGCAGAAACAGAGCTAAAAACTTGGGCTTAAAGTGAACCTATGCTCAAAAAGTGAAGATTTGCTATCATATAGTGAATATTTAGAAATATTAATTTTCTAAGCAATGCCCTTAAAACCCATTTCCACCTTTGCGGAGGCATTTAAAAAAAAAACATATGCCAGCAATGCACAAAGTGTACATGAAGCAGGCATATGCAGTTCCTTTATAGGAACACAAAAACTTAGCTTTTTTTTAGTTGTTTTCTCCGAATGCTTTGCTTCTCTCGTGCACAAGCTTCTCTGTGGAAACTCCCTCCAATTCATTACTATTCATAGTGGCAACATCCCCTGGGCAGTGCAAAGTGACCCTTTGTCTTGAATTCCTCCTGAAAAATAGCAATGTACTTCCTGACATGTGACTAACGCCTGTCCTGTAGCCTAATAGCTTTATATCTGCAGTGAGAGATCTTCTAAATGCTGCCTTTGACTGCTAGTCTCACAAGATTTGGAGCAAGATATGGTGATGTCTACTACTATGCTCCTCACTAGGGTCTCCTAACTGGAAAGGAAGCTGTACCTGAGGACCTGCAATGCTTCCCCTGTTCTGCTGTATTAATTATGTAGCTCTGTTTCCTCTGCTGCTTTCATATTGCCCACCTTTCAGCAGCCGTTTTCATAATTCCCCCTTCACACAATTATCACATCACCAGTCATTAGGGGGACAGTTCTCACATATGGACAAGAGCCTTGATCCTCTACCAAGATGACAACTTCCAAACAGAGATGAAAAACAAGGCATAGTAAGTCAGTAAAGGGGAAAAGATCAGCTGCGGTGAGCCCAGAAACAATACTGGTGGCTAGTCACTCTGCTTGCCCTCTTTAGGCACAATCTCCACAGTACAGGCTCTCTTTACTGCAAGTAATTCGAGGATGCCAGTTGGCGGCTTAGTCACAATAACTCCAACTGTACCCAAAATATTTTAGTTTTTAGGTAGATGCTGTTGACTTGAGTCACTGATATTCCTTAGTAATTTAAGCTGAGAAGTCTCTGATTCTGAGGCCAGTTTCAAACTTGCGTGATCTGTGACCGTGCGGAAATCATGCGCGAAACCATGCGGTCACGGATTTGCACACGACCGCTGATTGCACTGGTGGTGCCATTTTTTTCTAATAACACCCGTCGTGCCGGGCGGAATCGCGGCAGGAAACCTTGTGCAATTGAACACAACTGCAGCTAAAAAAAAGCTGCACGTCGCGTGTCACAAAAGAAAAGTACATGTACCTTTTTTTTAGCGATTGCCGCGCAGATGTAAACTCATTGAAATCAATGGGGCCACACGGCAAGCGCTGCGTGCACCTGGACACGATCGCGTGCGTCCCAGGATCACCCAGGTCTGCACTAGCCCCGAGTGTCTTTTCATCTATTTGCACGGTTAAAAAATATTACTGTTTGAGCCCCCGATTATTTTCAAAATGCTCTACAAGATGTTGGTTTTATACAAATTAATGATAATCTGATGAAAGGCTTCCCTTTGAAGTATAACGCCTGATGTAACAGAAGGGAGGGAGACATCCTATGGAAAAAAACAAAAAAAGATCACTAGAAGCTAGTGGCATGACTGTGAAAAGAACTGTTTTTTGTGGCTCATTAAATACCCACTTTTCTATGTCATAGTCATTGATAGCTCGAGTAATGACTAAATGGCATATCGCTTTAGTGCGCAAAATTGCCTCCTCTTATCATCAAAGCACCGCAGTATGGAGAAGATGTAAACCTTAAATCAAACATTACAACTGAGCAAAGATAAATACAACCCCCTCCCTCCCAGAAATGAAATGACTCCAATTATTTATAAACACGAGCTTAGAACTAATAGACATTTACATCATAGCAGCTGTCCAGTGATTGGAAGCCTCCGCGAGCGGGGTTATTTTACTACTGAAAATGGTAAAATGGAATTCTGCGGCACAGACACAACAAAACTTAATGAACAGATTAATCTAGTTAGCCGATTTTTCCCCTCCTCTCTCAAACACTTCTTGTCAGAACGACTGCAGCAGTTCTTAATTATCCATATGTCGCAGTGTTTCCTTTCAACAAATGGAATGGTTCTTGTATGGCCTTAATCCTGCTATTTGCAGACAGTAGGCCTGTTAGGGAAGAGTGTATGGGGTGAACTGGGCGGCAGTCCAAGTCTGGAGCAATATGCCATGTGTGCAGTACGCACTATGTCTGACTTCTGACGGGGAGCTGGTTCTTCTCACAGGCAGAAATGATCTTTCAGTTTCTACACTGAATAAAACAGCAGACTGGAGATTGCACTGTTTGCCACCTTCTGGAAAAACATGTCTGCAAGTAACCATCTAATCACAGGGGCACTGATGATTCACCGGGTCCCAATTAGTTTATTTAAAGTACATCTAGACCCACTATTTTTTTCGATAGAGTAGGGAATGGTTTAAAGCCCCGATAGTTTTTTTTTCTTCTTCTTTGCAATCTGTTTCCCATTGGGGAGATTTGCCTTCACTTCCTGTCCTATAGACACAATAGGAAGTGAATCCTCAAAAAGTGTCCTCAAAAAATTGTCACTGAAACAAGTGTCCCCATTGGAAGATTTCCTCTTTATTACTGTTCTGGTGAAAATTTAAACATTTGGAGTTTCCCTCACCTATAGTCCAGGTAACAATGATCACAGAGACAAATAGAAGGAGTCTACCATCCCCACACACTGCAATAAAAATCTTACCCCCTCTCCCCAGGACTCACCGCATTTATTGACCCACTGTTTTACCTCCTACCTCTCCTTCTTCTGCCTTTCCCCTTCCTTCTATCCTTTCCTCTCCTCCTCTCTCTTCTCCCCCTAACGCTCCACCCATACCCTTTTTTTCCTTTCTTTTCTCCCTTCTCTTCTTTTCCTGGTTTATCTTCGCTGTAGTTTTATATCCAAAAATGTCACACAGAGCAAACTCATCGTGGACCCATCAGTATCACTTGGTCTGCACCTTACATTATGATCAGTGAACATCGACCACCGCTCTGATAGAGGCATATACTGTCTCTACTACTGAGATCCTAGTGTATCTAAAGTATGCCAACACACAAATTTGCTGTTCTCCTACCCATCCTGATAATACAATATAGTCCAACTTTGACATTTGTTGTTCCTTGTTGTATGAATGTACATTTCATCATATTGCTAACCTTTTATGTGATGTTGTACTCTGTGTTCTTCAATGCTAAATAAATAAAGAAATCTTACCCTTCACCACTCGATGCAAAACTAGAAAAAAAGTTTCGGCGTTAAATACACTTTAAAGGAAGCTCTGTCTGGTTTTGTAGTCAGATGCTTGTGTTTAAGTGTCAAACTACTTAAAAATGGGGGTGTTTTTGTACTCGTTGGAAAATGCTTTTTCCTGTGTTCACGGGGAGACACGTCAGAGACCCTAAATAGAGAGTTTTAAGAACCCCGCTGTGTCCTTCAATGAACAGAACAGAAGCTGATATTCCACTGTTGAATTAATGGGCCGCCATAGTTTCTTATAGCTCTCAAGAACTCCATTGGTAACATCTCTCCATTCTTGCCATGCACTTTCAATGGGTCTCACTCTAAATTTTAGGATTTTTATTCGCCTTTACATAAGAAAGAATAATTGGGGCCGTCATTGCTAATCTTTCAATCTCAAATGCTAGTTGCTTGGCTGCCAAGCTGCCCCTCTAGAAAAGGATGAAAATAAGTACTTATCACTTTTCTTTGCTTCTCTGATCTCCATACTTGTGTTTGGTCAATAAATGAGAAAGTATGGAAGCTAGGTACAGTCAGGCAATCCGTATTTTTAGAAGGTCAGCAATGGAATTCCTCACATTTCTATCACAAAGGGTTTGCTTTACACAACAGAAGGAATGGGAACACCTAGAATCTATAGTGCATACTTACCTTGTCCCTTGAGCCGCGCTGTGTTCTGCGGCCGATGCCGTCTTCCGTCTTCCGGGCTCCGTCGCTTGCGAGCGTACGCGTTGCAGGGGGGCGGAACCGGCGGGATATTTAAAAAAAAAATTTTTTTTAAACGACAAAGACGAAAAACATTTGAAAAAATTTTTTTAAATCATACCACCAGGGAGGTTAAAGGAGAACTATGGGGTTAAGGCTTTTCCCCATAGTTCTCCTTAGGGTAACGGGAGGACACAAACTAGCGTCCTCCCGTCACCCTAAGCTCAGTATACCGCGAGCTACAGCTTGCGGTATACTGAGACGCCACAGTATACCGCAAGCTACTGCTCGTGGTATACTGAGATGCCGCAGCTGAAGCGGATCCCGACAATTATGTCTGGATCCGCCCAGCTGCGTGAGTGACAGCTGCCTCTGCCTATCTGGAGGCAGAGCCAGCTGTACCCACCACCTCCCTCATCCGTTCCGCCAGTCAGCGCTGGCAGATCGGAGCGGGGAGAGGGGAATACAGCCCCTCCCCTGTCACGGCAGAGGGCTGTGACAGGATCGAGAGGAGAGCGAACGCCGGTATGTGTTCGCTCACTTCCCGATCTACTGAGCCGACCATTGTCACAGGTCGGCTAGAACTATGAGGTGAGTGAAAAGCACTCACCTCATAGTTCTCCTTTAAGTTACCACTGAGCTCCTAGAGAAGGCAGGAGGCATGGCTTGTTGCCTAGCCATACTCTACTCTGGTCTATAGATCAGCAGCACAAAAGATGCCTGAAGGAAAGTCTTAAAATCATATAGAATAGCAAACCTCCACTTTTTTAAAATAGGCCTACTTTAAATGGCAGATGTTTTTATTCATTGAATGAAACAGTCTATCAATTCCCAAGTTAGTTTTGAAAATATGCAATTCTTTTTCTAAATCTGAAGTTTTGTCTTGGGTATGGTTCTGATGTACTGGATTCTAAGCTCACATGAGTACCATAGCACAGTAACTGGAAACTTAAAGTTGGGAGGACATTTATAGGTTGAAAGTTTTCATCCAGTTCCCTACTAGGAGTATACAGATAACCTAAGAGACACATTCACAGTCAATAGGGTACTTTGCAATGTGAGCTTTAGGAATGACAGTAAGCATATACATCAAGTGCTGCCAATTGTATTGAAAGTGAAACCTTTCACTTTTTGCCGTTTTTATAATTAAATATCTTACAGGTTAGAATGGAAATGCAGAAGAACAGAGGTAAAGATCTGCCCTTGAAAAATATGCAACATTCTCTTTGGGTTATACATGTCTACGACTTAGTATAGATTCCCTTTACAGTAAACCTTTCCATTCCTCAAACAAAAACCCCAAAAACATTGTGCTAAACACATAATCTGCCCCAGCCCCAGCTCAGCTCCAATGCACTGCTTCTTTCTGCAAAATCAGACTTAATAATACTGTTATTGATATGCAAATTTGGACTTTGTCAAAAATCAGCAGCTTCGCTTACAGTGTCATCACTAACTATCCATCCTTAGCCACTGAGGTAGAGAGAGAGCAGTGACCAATGGGCAAATAACTGGGTCTCTGATCATTACTTTGTTCACTGGTTAAGCTATAGTGAGTTATTTATAGATTGAATAGATGATATTTGGCTGTACTTGAAAACATTAGAAAAAGCAAGGGTTACTTAAAATTATCTTGAAAGTGGTTTGCTGATTGTAATGGTACCAGCGTAACTGGGCATTACATTTTGTAAAGAAGGGGTTAGGAAAACTGAGTTTCAAAAAGAGACTACAGCTGTGATGCCAGAAAGCCACTTAGTGATTAAGGTTAGCACAGGTTAGTTTTATTGAGTGCCTATCGCATGATGCACGGTCTAGTTGAAGTACAGAACACATTATATTGTGCCTCCAAATGTTTGAAATGGGATACAATTAGACCACAGGCAGTTATTCTCTTGGTGCTTAGCAGGAAAACAATACAGAGCTGTGTTAATAGGAGTAGACATTGATAAAAGATCAGACTGGGTTACCCAGACTGTAAAAGATATGCAGAATTACTGGCTGTGGTGACCTGAGCAGAGCCTGCATCATTATTGTGCCCCGTTGGTATGCAATGGCTCGAACTAAGAACTTCAATATAAAATAGCTGCAATCATTTTACAGGCTCGCTTAAGCTTCCAATCACTATCTTGGCATTTCTTTAATCATCTGAATAGATGCATATAAAACTCTGGAGTCAGACAGAGGTTTAAAAAAAGCCAAAAAAGGAGGAGAACGAGCATATTCATAAAAAAGAATGCAGAATGTTAGACGCTAGACAGGAAGTGTTAAGAGCTGAGACTCCTGGGATTTCTCCTGTCCTATAATTAATCATAACACAAGCCGCTCTCTGTTAGTAGTAATTAAAACAATGCTGCAATTTAACCTTTCCCCAGAGGTCTACTGGCTGGAGATGTTCTGCGCATTAGAAGCAATGTCACTACGACACCTAAATTCAGAAATATTGCTGCTTCCAGTCTGATCTTGCACAAAGCTCTGTGAAAAAGGCAATGGGAAGTGTGGCATTTTCTAGACAACCGTAAATGTGGTATTTCTTAGCTTGTGTTTTACGCTGTCAACATTTCTGGCATAACTATGGAAAACCAAAGTGCTTCTGTCATTAACATAAAGGAAAGGCCGTGGATACAAAGCGGAGGCTGAAACTAGCCAGAACTCCACAGTTTCATGGTCGCTGCACACCCCCTAGAGGAGGATCTGACACCTTTGATAGTAAAACCTAATAATGTAAAAAGAAATACATGCTGGACTTGGTCTTGCATTTTTACACTATGCTTTAAAAACATATCATTAAACTACATTACTTGTTTTGTGCACTGTATAAATCTGTAGCCAATACTCTTTGCTGCTATTTAGATGAATATGGCTCATGCCAATGTGCTTGAGTCTATAAGAGTAGTGGGTGACACAGTTGCCATGTAGTGCTGTGGGTCGAGTTAATTTCCAAAAAGAATCATGGTCTGCATGGAACATGACAGCCCTCCTTGTGAATACAAAACTAAAATGGCATGTTAAACAGCAACCACAGGCAACAGAAAGGTATTTAGCTTTATCCTAAACCAAGTTATATTGCAATCTGCTGCAACAAAATATAAAAGTGTTCCTGGCATGTGCGGTAGACATAAATCCATGACACCTTCTCTCCGTCTAAATCACATTGTTGGTTGTGATGAAGCAACTCCTCTGAATTTAGTACTGACACTTTCATGCAGCAGGTTTCCCTAAGTGAGAGACAACACAAGGTCCACAGTGGGCATGTCTGGGTATACCGTGGTACCTCGGTTCACGAACTTAATTCGGTCCACGATTCTGGTGGCGAACCGAATCAAACTGTGATCAGACCGCAATCTCGACTAGAGGAAGCCACGGCCATGTGTCAGAGCAGGGAAGATGGCTGCGGTTGTGTTCGTCACCCGATGCGGAGTTCGGGAACGTAATGTTCGTGAACCGAATTGTTCGCGAACAAAAACATTCGTGAACCACTGCAAATGTAAGGGTGAGTCCCGGGTTACTGACAGAAAGGAAATGGACCAGTACACTACAGTTATACCGGGATGAAGGACTAAAGTTCCAAGCAGAAAAGTGGATCACTAGATCAGTCACAAAAGGGAGTTTGGTGATCTGTAGCCTTTCCTGGGTGAAAGATTAAAAAGGAGAACTATGTGGTTAAGGCTTTTCCCCATAGTTCTCCTTAGGGTAACGGGAGGACACAAACTAGCGTCCTCCCGTCACCCTAGGCTCAGTATACTGCGATACAATTATGTCTGGATCCGCCCAGCTTCGTGACTGATAGCTGGCTCTGCCTATCTAGAGGCAGAGCCAGCTGTACCCGCCCCCTCCCCCATCCGTTCCACCAGTCAGCGCTGGCAGATCGGAGCGGGGAGGGGGCAATCCAGCCCCTCCCCTGTCATGGCAGAGAGCCGTGACAGGATCGAGAGGTGAGCGAACGCCGGTATGTGTTCGCTCACTCCACGATCTACTAAGCTGACCTGTGACAGTCTCATTGTCACAGGTCGGCTAAAACTATGAGGTGAGTGAAAAGCACTCACCTCATAGTTCTCCTTTAAATAACAGGTAAGAGGGGCTCCCTGTATACATTTCAAGGCTGAATGTTCAACCCTGGCTAGAGTGCAACCATATTCCACCAAGCTGGCCCTTGAATATGGAAGGCCATCGATAAAGCAAGTATGTTTGTGAGAGAAAGGGCTCTATGTATAAAAAAAAATTTGTCACAGCTTATTTGTCCAGTGAAATTGAATGTGAATATGTTCTGTGCGTGTTAGCCAGCTGTTGTGAGAATGGAGCAAAACGGAATGTTCTTAATAATCTGCTAAGTATAATTTCTCTCCTGGTCAAATGTTCTTCAACAGGTGTTTTCATAAAGAATAGAGAGAATGAGGAAAACAGCAATATAATGGATAAAGCCACTAGATGGAGCAGAGGATCAAAGGAAAAAGGGAGGGATGTACGTAAAAATATAAGCATACTACTAGCAATAGGATAGCAATTGTTACATTTATATGCTCATTTTCTATAGCGGTCTCTTGAATTGTAGCATTGTATCTTGTTACGAACATGTAATTATTTCCTATGATCCTTACCTTCATCTAATGGCCATAATGCATCATTTTTCATTCTGTTCTATATGAAAAAAATAGGGATGCCGATACTGGGTAGATAGTGATACAGGACTAGTTCACACTAGTCACAGTGTGTTCTGGCCCAATTCTGGCCGGAAGGCACTGGATCGCATTGCTGCCGGCTCAGTTTGTTGTGGGGCCGGGGGGGGTTGTGGCAGTGCGTTGAACTGCGGTCTGGTTAGAAAAAATGCTGCATGCACTATTTTTTCTGACCGGACCGGAACGCAGGCATTGATGTGCGCGTTCCCGTGCTGCCGATCGCATTGCGGCCGGTGGGCGTGGCTGAGGTACCATTGAGTTCAATGCACCACCACACCGCCTCCCGCCCCAAAACAAACTGAGCCGACCGCCATGCGATCCAGTGCGTTCCGGCCAGAAAGCACTGTGACTAGTGTGAACTAGCCCACAGTGCTGCTCATAAAAATGCCCTGATACTAAGTGCCGAAACCGGCACTTAAAATTCTTAAACCGAAGGCGGCACTGTAAACAGACGCTGCGGTTCACAGGAAGGATGCCAAGGTCCCCAGCAAAGCCAATCTTCTCTTCCTTCCTGAAACCATGCTGCCTGCAAGACCGACTGGTACCCCTGGTGAGATCCTGCACAGCCTCCTGAGGCCCCGCACAACCTCCTCAGACTGACACACAGCCTCCTCAGACCCCACACAGCCCCGAGATCCTCCACTGGAGACATCAGGCCAGCACCCCTGAGCAGCACAGAGTATGTAGCTTCATATTATTCTGCATTGATATATAATGCATTGCTGGGATTTGTAGTCCTGTATAGTTGGTTGCCATTCGACATTGCTGTATAATGTATTCCTGGGATATGTAGTCCTCTCTAGCTGATGGTATTATTCTGCATTGCTGTAAAATGTATCGCTTAGATTTGTAGTCCTCTATAGCTGATGGTATTATATCTCTATGATTAAGCATAATCGGTGAAATGCCTAAGAGGACCTCTGTTGTATTGGGGAGCATGTCTGTGGTAGGCACATTCGGATTCCAACAAATGAATATTCCATTTATCATTTTAAGATCCGGCAGTGTGCGGCTATTCTTTTGAGCTGAAATAATTAATGTAGCGGGATCATTCAAACATATCTTACATTCCACCTGTTTAGCCCCCAGGCTGGGCGCACACTTTTGTGTCTTGCGTTGGTGTGACGTGGTGCCATCTTTTCTTAATTGTATCCCAATGCACCTTGCCAATAATAACCTTGACCCAGCCTCAATAGGGATGACAAATACAGAGCAAAGTTACTGACAAAGTGGGTTGGAAAGAACTTAATTTGCCCGATTACTGGTATGCTTAGGAGAACTATGCATACCAGTGATGTAAAGTAAAAATCTGAAGTAAAAAGCATGCCATCAACATTGTGAATCAGAATAAGCCTAAGTGTGCCCAGCTATGATGTTCGAGCCAATTCACTTCAACAAAGGAAAATTCCAGAGGGCAGCACCTCCTATAAAATAAATAAAATTACTGTTTTGATTAAATAACACTAGTGCCACAAATACACCTTTTAAATCTTCAATTTTAGCGGATAGTCTACTCTAACAATATTGCTATTCCTACATTTCCCTTCTCTCCCTAGAACATAAGCATTATCTTTTTTCAGTCATCATCCAGAATCTACTCTCTGTATTAAGATGTTGGCCCAGAGACAACATAATTGCACAATAGACTTTATGTTTTGGCCTGTACACATGTAATCTCACACTCCCATACTGCCACTCACCTTGTGACTTGCCACAATGGTACAATGATTAGTCAGGGGGAGCCATTTGTAGGGAAGAGGAGACTTTCCTCCTGCCTACAGTATACTGATCACATTCCCTCAGGATGCTCTTCTCTGGTCTATCCACAAAAGATTGCCTTTTACTGGCTTCCCACCTTTAATCTGTAAATTAAGGTTTTTATGCACAATGTTCAATGGTAGGAGAAGTATCTACTGTACATTTCTCCTTTCTCCATTAACAAACAATTGTCCTTCAACCTGCAGATGACAGCATAACTATTAAATACTGTATTTGTCAAAAACAATTACAGTAATAATAATAATTAAAATAAAACATTTAAAATCCATACATAGTAGGGTTGCAACAACTAATAATCGATTATGAGAATAGTTAGCAACTATTCTCATCATCGAATAGTTGGCTGGGGGAGAGAAAGAGAGAGGGAGAGAGGGGGAGAGAGAGAGGGGAGGAGAGAGAGGGGAGGAGAGAGAGGGGAGGAGAGAGAGGGGGGGAGAGAGAGGGGAGGAGAGAGAGGGGGAGAGAGGGAGAGAGAAAAGGAGAGAGTGAGAGAGAGTGTTTTTTATACAACCAATCAATTCGTTGAAAAGATAAATTGGGCAACGAATCGATTATGAAAATAATTGTTAGCTGCAGCCCTATTACATAGATTTTATTCATTTTAACATTTACAATAAAAAACAAAGCAGGTTTTTTTACATTAAACATTGTACCAAATAAACACATATGTTCTTCAAAAATTATTTAGGTAGGCATATTAGCCATAGAGTTATAGTAAAATTAACCAATGCATACTGATGATGCTTAGCATGAAAGGGTTAATGATAAAATGCTTTAACTTGTGGGTCAAACTATACTGTTGTATATTATGGTATGTATGAAACTGAATTCTTGTTATGATGTGTTATATAAAACATATGTATATATAATCCCAAACAATTAGGCAGGACACTATAGATTTTTACACAAAAAATATTGTTTCTAGTGGTCTTTTCTGCCATCTACAGGTTCATGTGAGAATGACAACAGCAAAATAATATATGGAGGAAGCTTGTCTTCATATTATTCTGCATTGATATATAATGCATTGCTGGGATTTGTAGTCCTGTATAGTTGGTTGCCATTCGACATTGCTGTATAATGTATTCCTGGGATATGTAGTCCTCTCTAGCTGATGGTATTATTCTGCATTGCTGTAAAATGTATCGCTTAGATTTGTAGTCCTCTATAGCTGATGGTATTATATCTCTATGATTAAGCATAATCGGTGAAATGCCTAAGAGGACCTCTGTTGTATTGGGGAGCATGTCTGTGGTAGGCACATTCGGATTCCAACAAATGAATATTCCATTTATCATTTTAAGATCCGGCAGTGTGCGGCTATTCTTTTGAGCTGAAATAATTAATGTAGCGGGATCATTCAAACATATCTTACATTCCACCTGTTTAGCCCCCAGGCTGGGCGCACACTTTTGTGTCTTGCGTTGGTGTGACGTGGTGCCATCTTTTCTTAATTGTATCCCAATGCACCTTGCCAATAATAACCTTGACCCAGCCTCAATAGGGATGACAAATACAGAGCAAAGTTACTGACAAAGTGGGTTGGAAAGAACTTAATTTGCCCGATTACTGGTATGCTTAGGAGAACTATGCATACCAGTGATGTAAAGTAAAAATCTGAAGTAAAAAGCATGCCATCAACATTGTGAATCAGAATAAGCCTAAGTGTGCCCAGCTATGATGTTCGAGCCAATTCACTTCAACAAAGGAAAATTCCAGAGGGCAGCACCTCCTATAAAATAAATAAAATTACTGTTTTGATTAAATAACACTAGTGCCACAAATACACCTTTTAAATCTTCAATTTTAGCGGATAGTCTACTCTAACAATATTGCTATTCCTACATTTCCCTTCTCTCCCTAGAACATAAGCATTATCTTTTTTCAGTCATCATCCAGAATCTACTCTCTGTATTAAGATGTTGGCCCAGAGACAACATAATTGCACAATAGACTTTATGTTTTGGCCTGTACACATGTAATCTCACACTCCCATACTGCCACTCACCTTGTGACTTGCCACAATGGTACAATGATTAGTCAGGGGGAGCCATTTGTAGGGAAGAGGAGACTTTCCTCCTGCCTACAGTATACTGATCACATTCCCTCAGGATGCTCTTCTCTGGTCTATCCACAAAAGATTGCCTTTTACTGGCTTCCCACCTTTAATCTGTAAATTAAGGTTTTTATGCACAATGTTCAATGGTAGGAGAAGTATCTACTGTACATTTCTCCTTTCTCCATTAACAAACAATTGTCCTTCAACCTGCAGATGACAGCATAACTATTAAATACTGTATTTGTCAAAAACAATTACAGTAATAATAATAATTAAAATAAAACATTTAAAATCCATACATAGTAGGGTTGCAACAACTAATAATCGATTATGAGAATAGTTAGCAACTATTCTCATCATCGAATAGTTGGCTGGGGGGGGGAAAGAGGGGGGGGA
>NW_017307591.1:260339-276875 GCF_000935625.1 Nanorana parkeri | reverse complement strand
GAGAGAGAGGGGAGGAGAGAGAGGGGAGGAGAGAGAGGGGGGGAGAGAGAGGGGAGGAGAGAGAGGGGGAGAGAGGGAGAGAGAAAAGGAGAGAGTGAGAGAGAGTGTTTTTTATACAACCAATCAATTCGTTGAAAAGATAAATTGGGCAACGAATCGATTATGAAAATAATTGTTAGCTGCAGCCCTATTACATAGATTTTATTCATTTTAACATTTACAATAAAAAACAAAGCAGGTTTTTTTACATTAAACATTGTACCAAATAAACACATATGTTCTTCAAAAATTATTTAGGTAGGCATATTAGCCATAGAGTTATAGTAAAATTAACCAATGCATACTGATGATGCTTAGCATGAAAGGGTTAATGATAAAATGCTTTAACTTGTGGGTCAAACTATACTGTTGTATATTATGGTATGTATGAAACTGAATTCTTGTTATGATGTGTTATATAAAACATATGTATATATAATCCCAAACAATTAGGCAGGACACTATAGATTTTTACACAAAAAATATTGTTTCTAGTGGTCTTTTCTGCCATCTACAGGTTCATGTGAGAATGACAACAGCAAAATAATATATGGAGGAAGCTTGACAAAGCAACAGTATCTTTCATTGGTTCAGACGGGGGTTCAGGTAAGTAAATCTGCTCTACTCCAGTCCCTAGACAAAAACAAGCAGTTAACCCTTGCAGTGCATGGGGTAGCCACACTGCAAGGGTACTTTTTAAGTTTGCTTGGAGATAGGCTTGAAGGTAAGCCAGAATTTCCGCTTTATTCAACAATTTTATGTAGTAAGGTTTGTAGAAAGACCTCTTATAAAATGTTGTATAACAGGACGATTACAGACCAGCATTAAAAGCAACTACAGTTAAATGCATTAGCAAACAATTGTCTACCATCTGACACCATAGAAAAAGACTTTCAGCCACAAAAAATCATTTCTGGTAATAACAACCAAAACGAAAAGTCACAAGTGCAGCATTTATTACGCTCCGAGGAAGCGTCCCATTTTTTTTTGCCACGCTGCTCTCCAGGCATGACCTAAATTTCCCCTTGAGCTTCTCTCCCCTATTGAGCAAGTCCCAGCATACATTTTTTCCTTGTCTCTGTAGCAAGAAACAGCTTTTTATTACTCCCTGTGACATTATCACCAGGTTTGCAGGGCAGCATCCAGGAGAAGGGATTAGCGGGATGCCCTGCAGTGTGTGTGGGTAGACTATTGGGAGTCAAGGCAGCGGCATTATTTTGCTGGGAACAAAAATCAATGTATGCATATATTGTGCCAGCATTGGCATCATCTGATTCGAAGCAGTTATCGTTCAGCAGAAAAAAATGGTAAGCAGATTGCGTGAGAGAGGAGTGAGTGCCGAGAATGTAAATAAGGAGGAGTGCTGGAGGTGAGGAGATGTGGAAGACCGGTCATCAGCTTGTTGTTCTGTAGTCCAGCAGGGGAGAACTTAGCTGGGGCTAACACTGCTTAGAATTTCAGTGCAGCAAAGGCAGAGATGTTAGGAAGGAGCACAATTAATTTGTGGCAGGATTAACAGGTATGTTTCTGTACTTTGTATGTTTTTCCAGGTATAAAACATGGGGAAATGTGCATGTATTTTTGCCCACACATACACTTGAATAGGTGGAGACTATAACAGGATGGGTGCCCATTTATCAAATGCACCAAGATGATGCAACTACTCCAAAAACAAAGTTTTCTACCTTCAAACTGTCCTTTTTTAAATATAAATAGCAGTATAAGCAAAACAAATAATAATTGAGAAAACAGATGGTCAAACAGTAATTAACCACTTTACAACAGCGTAAGCATACATACGGCAGCACGACGAATGGGCCTTAATGTCCAGCTGTGGCATATATGTGTCAGTGAGTTTTTCGAAGGTGCCTCAATCAGTTCTCCCAGGACTGTGATTGAGATGTCACTGACAGCTCAGTGTCAAATGCGGATAATCAGGTGCCAGTAGGATGGGCTTCCAATGACATCATCAATGTGCAGCCAATCCCAGTGAACGAATGTACAAGAGCCCCTCCTACCAGCCCACTTAAAGGACTGTCTCCTGCCAGGGGCAAGGGGTTAAGTAGCAATATTATTCATACAAATTCACAGGTAAAGAAAGCTCTAAACCTTTAAAAAAAGTCCATGCTAGATATTTAGTGGATATCTATCCAGAAAATGTTTGGTTCTAAAAGATAGCCAAATCGTTCATCTTCTTCATATTGCACGTCAAAGACAAACATCCAACACATCCATTCCAAGCCAAAAAGCAACAGCATGCCACAGTAATCCTACTGGACTTCTGTCTGCAATTCATAAAAGTAGTGCAAGCTGTAGCTAGAAACACTGACCCAGAAAAAGCAGTCAGACAGTGAAATCAAAACTAATCAGTATACTTATTCTGGAAATTACCAGAGCCATTGGATCAGGTGATAGCCAGGAAACAAGCATCTTCAGAAGAAAAAGTCTGTCATGGTAGCCCCTGTTGTGAATCAGGTTTCCGTCGGCTCTTCTTATGTCCCATAATTCATGGTCGCATTCTAAGACCTTGAAACTAATGACAACTAAAACTCCAGCCATCAGCAAAGGATTTTTTGTTCAATGTTATTTACTCTTGATGACATGACGGAGTATGATTTGATTTGCTTACCTGCGACTACTCTTCTCTGGCTGATCCTCAGCGGCTTTCACTGATGGGTTTTCGTTTTTACTGGAGTCTTTTTTCAATTTGTTGGAAACGCGATTTCTCATCTGATGCTTCTCATCACTATCCACTTCCTCTTCATCACTCGTGCCCTCCTACAATACAATGAAAACCTGAGAAAATACTGCATGTGATATATATATACACAGGTGAAACTCGAATTAGAATATCATGCAAAAGTAATTGCAGTAAGTGCTGCAAAAGGGGCCCAAACCAAGTACTGAGTACATATGCATGCTTGTACTTTTCAGAGGTCCGATATTGGTCTATGTACAATCCTTGTTTTATTGATTGCATGTAATATTCTACTTTTTTGAGGTTCTGGATTTGGGGTTCTTGGGGTTTTCATGAGCTGTAAGCCATAATCATCACAATTATGACAAATCACAGCTTGAACTATCTTGCTTTGCATGTAATGAGTCTATCTCATATATTAGTTTCACCTTTTAAGTTGCATTAGTGAAATAAATGAACTTTGCACGATATTCTAATTATTCGAGTTTCACCTGTATACTGTATATATCCAGAAAGCCTTTATCCTGACTGTAGCTAAATTAATGCACAGGCTCTTTCAGAAACAGAGGCCTCTACTCCACTGTACTCCACAGTGCCAAATCAATGCTCTTCTGTGCTGAATGCTCAATGGCAGACAAGGAGTTGCAGTCAAATCCAAAAGGCACAGCCAGAGTAGAAAAGCCTGTCCCCTGCCAGCATGCTGCAGAGAAGGACTTTTGCTCTTTGTATTAAAGCAGGGGTCTCTATCAGTATACAGCAAGCCTCAGTCCTTGGTCCCCTCCTTTCCCCTTTCTTTCATGTTTATACAATAAAACTTTCTGATCCTTTCGTATTACCTTATCTCTTCTCCTTCAATGTTCTCTTTTTACCTATAATGACCCAGTACTCAGATAAAATCCAATAATGGCACAATAAAGTTTTGCCTAAAATGTAAATCAATGTTTCTTAATTCGAGTTTTGTATATCTTCCTCATGATCCCTTGCAGACAGTTTGAGAAGAGCTTTATCTCATTTAAACTGAAACGTTTAGTTGGGTCTTTAACTACATTACAGGTTCATCAAAACAAAAAGTGTGCAATGTCTTACAGTTCATTTGCTTTAGAAAGCAGTCACACTGCCAGCAGAAACAGGACCTTTGCCCTTTCTGTGCAAAGGATCATGAGAAAGCTATACAAAACAAGAAAATTAATTTAAAGGTTAGGCTATAGTGACATTAAGAGGAGGGACTTTATGGATTTTAGCTGTGTACCGGGTCATTATAAGCAATAAAAGAAAAAGAGTTAAGGTAATAGGAAAGAATGAGAAAAGTAGATTATATGATGATGTAATTTAGTAAGATAACCCAGGCCATAAAAGAAAGAGAAAACGAGGGGACCGGGGACTCAACCTTGCTGTATACGAAGCAAGGCAGGAAGAAAGAAAGTACATTCCCAGTTAAGCTGCAAAGAAATGACTGTAGAACCAAATTGGAGTAATTGCAATATTTTCATGTAAAAATTACATACAGTACCTGAGTTATATACATTTGTTGGTTATTTAGATTCAGACAGTGTCTTACCTGCATTCAATACCACAGAAGCCGTATACCCCATATGTGCTATTTAATGAAGAGATGCTTTGCTAGCCCACTCTCCATCTCTAGAATATTCATTTTCTTATTACCATGTCAAGGCTACCAATTCGTAAAGCATGATATCAACCAAAATGCCAAACGCCAACAAAATGGAAGATAGGATAACTGAGTAAGGTGCTGCACTTACACAACTGAAAAAACAAAAATCCTACAAAACTATGCAGATCTGTCAAATAAACTTGTTAACAGTTTGTGATCTCATATAGGAAACTGACCAAGGGTCATTGCAATGTATGACATCATCGGGCCTGCAGCAATTGTAGATGTATAAAGTGTTAGACTGAAGCTGAACATGCTGGTTAAAAAAAGTAACAGAAAATTAAATAAGCTGCATCAATAACAGTTCTAATCGGATATTATCCAAACAGATGTTAAAACCGCAGACTGTCAAAAATGTGCATTTAGGCGAGCACTTAATACATGCTGTAAAGTAATGAAGATAGCAAAGAATGCAATTAAAAAAAGGAGAAAAAAAGATACTACTGTAAGATCAATTAATGAAGCTATGGCTTTAAGTATAACTAGGACAACCAAATGCTTTACTCTTACCTCATCACTTTCACTGTTGGACTTTGTGGAAGCATTTGAGCTGTAAAACATATTTTTATTTATTTATTAAACTACTTTCCATTTTTGAAGACAGATACAAAATATTATAGCCATCAAGCTGAAAAAAAAAAAGGAAACTTTTCAAACCAGTGAATACTATAAATATGCAACTGGAATCAAAACCTGACAACCTTAGTGCTTGCATATAGCTTCTGAGCTCTACTCAAGCGATTTTAGACCCCCAAGGCCAAGAAAATGTTTCCATTAAGTCAGCATTTGTATATAGCAGCACTCTGGGTGCAGTCCCCTACAGGTGCTTCTTTTCATTACTGTTGTGGATTTACAGTATTAAGGTGCCCATACACCTTACGATTATCGGACAAAACTTTTCGTCCGATGATCGAATAGTCGTACGATTTTCGTATGGCAGCCCCATCCTGCCCACGATGATCGCAAGATTAATTTAGCCGTAATTAACGAAAAGCACCTGGACGAAATGCGGTAATTGATTTGCCGTATTTTCGTTAGCGCAGTGTAGATCGTACGACTTTTGATGGACGGAAACGCCAGCAACCTTGCGAAAATCGTACGATCTAGCAAAGTTTTCAAACATGCTTGGCCGTCAAAAGTCGTACGATTGTACAGTACTGTCTGTCGGACACTGCAATGCACACATACGATTATCGGCCGAAAAGTCGATCGCATACGAAAATCGGCCGATAATCGTAAGGTCTATGGGCACCTTTGGACAAATGGAAAAATTTTGCCTAAAGTGCAGCTTTTGATTAAGAAATACTTACAGGGTTATTCACAAAAGGGTGAAAAGTTTGGAGGAGGCAGGAGAAGTGAACAATCTACGACAGCATAGCTAAACTGGAAAGTGAGCTGAATTGGAGAATTATTCCAAATCAGCTATGTTGTCCTAGATTGTTCACTTCTCCTACCTTCTCCAAACTCTTCGCCCCTTTGTGAATAACCCTGTTAGTGGCTTATTTACCAAACACTAAGTCAGGTTCAAGGGAATATGAAACCATAGAAGTTTTCCCTATATCAGATTGGACATTTGTAGTCTTGTTTGCTGCATTTCCACAGTACAGTGTCCTGGACTCCGGCATTCCATGCACCACTCCCAGCTATGTTGTGCCTGTGCAGTGGATATTTCTGCTTTCTTTTTTTGTTACTTTTAGTCACAGGGCCACTGTTATTCAACTAAACACCTATTCTAAGATACATTCAAACTGGAAAAAGTGTTAAACAAACAGAAAAATCATGTCAAAAAGGACAACTGTGTACAACAACTAACAGGAAACATGAGTAGAAACATTACACTGAACAAGCAACATTCTAGACCAACTGTTCTCAACCTGGGACCATATGGTGGTGAAACGTCTTCAATATTACAGAACAAGTAAAGACAAATTTGAATGGGGTAAAGGGGCACTTGACACTATATAACACTTTCCTATAGCAGGGCTTTAACTTGCACTTATCTTTTTGAACATCTGCACCAAGTTTCAACTGGAAATATATATTCTATTCTTACCTTTCAATTGCTGGAACAGAACTTAGCCGTGGGTCATCCTTTAAAAGATCATGGCTACTTTTACTCTTTCCCTTCATGGTCTGCAAAAGAAAATGTAGATGTGTGTTAGCTCACCTTACATTGTCTGTGTAGATTATAGGGCTCAATTAAAGAGTACAATTGGCTGCTGCTTTTCGAACTGGCAGCACAGTGGCATAGTGGTTAGCGCTTCTGCCTTCTAGCACTAGGTCCCTGGTTCAAATCCCAGCCAGGTCACTATTTCCATGTTCTCCCTGTCCTTGCTTGGGTTTCCTCAGGGTGCTCCAGTTTCCTCCCACATTCCAAAGACATGCTGGTAGGTTAATTGGCTCCTGTCAAATTGGCCCTCATATACACTATATTACCAAAAGTATTGTGAAACCCCTCCAAATCATGTGAAATTCCTTGCTACTAAATATTCAGCGGTTAACTGTTAGTGGCATTATAACAAAGTGGAAGCAACTGGGAACAACAGCAACAGAGCGGGGTCAGCGCATGCTGAAGTGCACAATGCGCCAACTGTCTGCAGAGTCAATAGCTACAGACCTCCAAACTTTGTGTGGCCTTCAGATTGGCACAACAGTGTGTAGAGAGCTTCATGGAATGGGTTTCCATGGCTGACCAGCTGCATCCAAGCCTTACATCACCAAGTGCAATGCAAAGCGTCGGATGCAGTGCTGTAAAGCACGCCGTCACTGGACTCTAGAGAAGTGGAGACATGTTCTCTGGAGTGACAAATCATGCTTCTCTGTCTGGCAATCTGACGTGCCAGGAGAACGGTACTTGCCTGACTGTATTGTGCCAAGTGGCACAATACAGGGGGAGGGGTGGAGGGGAATTATGGTGTGGGGTGGTTTTTCAGGGGAACTCTTAGGGCATCAGCATACCAAGACATTTTGGACAATTTCATGCTCCCAACTTTGTGGGAACAGTTTGGGCATGGTCCCTTCCTGTTCCAACATGACAGCGCACAAAGCAAGGTCCATAAAGACATGGATGAGCGAGTTTGGGGTGGAGGAACTTGACTGGCCTGCACAGAGTCCTGACCTCAACCCGATAGAACACCTTTGGGATGAATTAGAGTGGAGACTGCGAGCCAGGCCTTCTCGTCCAACATCAGTACCTGACCTCACAAATGCGCTCCTGGTAGAATGGTCAAACATTCCCATAGACCAAGGATGGCCAAACTGCGGCCCTCCAGCTGTGGTGGAACTATGAATCCCATGAGGCGTTGCAAGATTCTCACAGCCACAGACATGACTCCCGGAGAGAGATGCTTCATGGGATTTGTAGTTTCACCACAGCTGGAGGGCCGGAGTTTGGCCATCCCTGCTGATCCTAAACCTTGTAGACGCCTTCCTAGAAGAGTTGAAGCTTTTATAGTGGCAAAGGGTGGGCCAACTCAATATTGAACCCTACGGACTAAGACTGGGATGTCATTAAAGTTCACGTGCGTGTAAAGGCAGGCGTCCCAATACTTTTGGTAATATAGTGTATATGCATGTGAGATAGGGACCTTGAGGGCAGGGACTGATGTGAATGTACACTGTGTAAATTGTCGGCGCTAGATAAATACCACGAATAAATAAAATAACTATTTTATTCCCTACAGGAAAGAGATGACCCCTTTTCTGAAGCAATGGTTTATGTGAACTTGGTGACCCAAGGTTATTTATTCCTTTTACTAAAGTTAAGAATATGTAATATAGATGAGCATTGTCATAACCACTAGCATGAAGTAAAAAAAAAAAAACATAATAGGAATATTCAGGATAGCTGAAAAATCATGTTTGTTTGTGACCCTTACCTACCGTATTTTGCGGTCCATAAGACGCACCGGACCATAGGACGCAGGGAGGTCCGGCACACCTTATGGAGCACTCGAGACTGTAGCTTCTGTGACAGCTTCTATGACAGAAGCTGCAGTTAGTGACCGCTGAGACAGGTGGCGCTGTGATTACAGCGCCACGGTCTCAGTGGTGACACAGAGCAGGCAAAGAACGTCTATTCTTCGTCTGCTCTATGGTTATCTCGATCGTCGCCGCTGCTCGGTTTTAATACAAGTGATCTCATTAGATCACTCGTATTAAACGAGCAGTGGCTCCTGCTGCTGAACTCGATCGCCGCCGCCGCTGCTCGGCTTTAATACGAGTGATCTCGTTAGATTACTCGTATTAAACGAGCAGTGGCTCCTACTACTCGCCCGGCGCCCGAAACTGCATGTCTCGGGCGTCGGGATTCGCTCCATAAGACGCAGGCACTTTTTCCCCCTCCTTTTGGGGGGGAAAAAGTGCGTCTTATGGAGCGAAAAATACGGTATATTAGTGCATTACCAGGATTTTCAGTTTCCAGCCACATGGACACATAAACTGAACTGTAATGTTACCAAAAAATACAGCACTTTTTTGCAGCAACTTCTGTATTTTTTTTAATAGTTCTTCATTTTCAATGTTATGTTCAGTAACAGGGAAACAATTGTTGGCAGGAGAAGCAAATGGTTTAGTACATTCTTGGAACATAGTACTTGTTGTATTTTTATGCTGTGGTTTTATTCTACCAAGAACAGTCTCACCCCTGCATTTTACTTCCGCCTTGTGCAGTAAATTAGTGACTCCTCAAAAAAGTAAGTACTAAAGATTACCTCACGGACTCTATTCACCTCCTCCTCTTCCTCCTCAGCTTCTTCTCCAAAAGAGAGCAAACTAAAATTTCTGCAAACAAAAAGAAACAGGGAATGAACAAACCTGCTTATAAGAACCAAAAAAATAGAAAATAAAATCCCAACACTATGTTTTAAACTGAACCTGTATAAATCGTAGTCTTCGTGAATTGAAATGCCTTAGCAGAAACTTCTTGATGTCATGTGACAAAGTACATACGGGAGCAATACCTAGGGCATCATACATAACAAATACATGATACTACCAAGAGAATGATCTTTAGGGGCACACATAAAGTGAAGGTGTATTTGTCAGAAAAGGTACAGTCAAATCAGACTGAATATTTAGCACAAAATACATATATAAAAAAAAAAAAAAGAGAGAGACGCATTCTATCTGCCCAGATTGTCTGCTTTTCATACTGGCAATGGCTGTAAACAAAAAGGCCACTCCACTGTGTACAATCCTCTGGGTGTTATGAGCCCAGTGTTGTGTGAGCACCTCATCTTAAAGTGTATTTCCCCTTTTGCAGCCAAATTGGGATATCACCTATTTTACATTTGTTACATGTTCCCATTCATATAGCATGATTTAAAAAAAAAGAAAAGAAAAAATCATGTTCATACATATTACTTGCTGTATTCTGAAAGAAAAGCTTTTCTCTAAACAGAATTTTTCTTTGTAATGTAAGGGGGGGAATGTTTAACATAATTAACCTGTTAGTGCGCTGGGAGATGCCGTTATCAGTTATAAACTAGATTTGAACACCGTCTGGCCTAACAAAGGGTTAAATATCTAGAAGCATTGTAGGTTAATAAGAAGAAGCTCAGGGTTCCCTCGTTTTTATATGGGGACAGCGTTTCCTGTCACTTTGAAATTATACAGAGGCGCTCCAAAGGCCAGCTACACAGAGAAATCTAAGAGCAGAGTTTTTTTGTAAACTATCTTTAGATATGCAACATGAATAGGACTCACACAACAACATATGGAGGGTTTTTTCAAATTTGTCTGCAAAAGTGGACATATACTTTAGGTGCATGATCCTGCAAACCATGAATTCTCAACTTCACCTATCGATGTCTATCTGTAGTCTAATTTTGCAGACCCTTGAAGTAAAGGGCCTTCTTTTGTATTACAGATCCATAGCTTATCAGATTTAATTATGTAAATGCAAGCATGGCCTTTCTTATTGTTTTGTAAGCTCTGAAGTGAGAATGTGTTCCAGGGTAACATAAGGGAAGAACTGATAATAAGACAAAAGACCTGGACATACAGTAAAAAAAAAAATCTTGCAGTTTCACTATGTATAATTTTAGATTTACATTTTGCGAATACTTAAAAGTGACATTAAAGCCAAAAAATGTTTTCCCTCCCCCCCATGTAAATGTTAGCACTTACCTCAAATGATGTCTCTTATTCTGATCTTCCTCTTCTTTCCTCATGTTTTCATGTGTCCCTCCAGCGGTGCGACTTCACTCCGATCCAGCGCTGACTGCTCTGTCTCTCCGATCCAGCGGTGTCTGCAGGCGGGTGCACGCGTCCATAGACTTACCTTGCATCTCTGCTCGTCTCCCGGCCGAGAATCCGAACTGCGCATGCGCCCGCCCCAAGATCCTTTGCGGCAGTACAATCACTTCCTGATTCTCGGCGCGGGAGCGAGCAGCGATAACGAGGTAAGTTTAAAACCAGTTCAAGCGTTTTTTGTTTTTTTTTAAACTTCTTGCCTATATCTACTGCTTGCTAGCAGAATAGAAATAGTCAGAAATAGAAAAAGATTTGGGGGTCATTGTAGAACACAAACTGAATGGTAGCTTGCAGTGCCAAGCTGCTGTAAACAAAGCTAGCAGGGTCTTGTCCTGTATTAAGAATGGGTGTATTGCAGGGACAAGTCTATAATTGTGCCTCTTTATAGATCGTTGGTTCGGCCACATCTGGAGTACGCGGTCCAGTTTTGGTCGCCGGTACTGAGAAGGGATGTCCTTGAACTGGAGAGAGTCCAGCGGATGGCAACCAAACTAATTAGGGGGATGGAGGACCAGAGCGATGAGACAAGGCTTCTGACCTTAAACATGTTTACGCTGGAATTAAGGAGATAAAGGGGGGATATGATTCTCATGTACAAGATGTTCAATGGTGACAGCAACATTGGCAACAAACTGTTACAAAGACTAGAGGCCACCATCTAAAGTTGGTGCAGAAAAGATTCCAGCACAATGGGCGAAGAGGGTTCTTTACAGTAAGAGCGGTTAAGGTCTGAAAGTCGCTGCCATCGGCAGTGATTTCAGCCAAGAGGGTAGATTTGTTTAAGAAACTTTTGGACAATTTCTTGAGGGACCATAATATCCAGGGATAGCAGTATCCCTAAGAATGAGATGATGCGTGGACCTATATGGGTTGGAATTGATGGACGTATGTCTTTATTCAACCCCAAATACTATGTAACTATGTAACGATCATCATGCATGCGGGCTTTTTGCATTAAACAGAAGTTATCCCATCTTCTCCTTCCAGATCACTTCTCTCTGCATTCAGATGCCCCTGGGTTTAGCTGCATTTACACATGCAAAACCAGGCTAAGCGGTTCTGCGACTCAGAACATTCTGGACTGTGTAAAAGCAGCTAGACTGAATGTACCTAAACCCTGCTGAACGTCTAGGTGTGCATTGAGCCTTAGCAAAGCATTACATGTTTCCAGGTGCGTTAAGAAATTAGCTCCAAATGCACCTGAAAGCATGTATTTTAATTCCCATGTCCCTTAATCTGAATATATGCATGTGTTAAGCGCATCTACTTTACAACTAATAAAAGTGCCAGAGTAGATCGTAATGGACATTTGTTTACACAATAATAGCTTGGAGACAACTTACAATGAATTTGAAGAAACAAACCAGTTTGCTAAGTACTCACAAAATAGTATTTTCTGGCGGACTGCATGAAATTGCACCCATAAAACAGATTACAACATCCCCAGCTGACATAAAGGCAGCCTCTAAGAACTACAGATCTATTATAATAATCCTGAGCTGTGCCTGTTGTAAACACCACATTTTTCATTTGTGTTTCTTTAATTATATGCTGTTCACTTCTTGAGTAATTAAATTCTCTTCCTGTAAAAGCAAATTCCATGCATTTAATAGGAGATGGTGTCTTGCTGTGACTGGACTAAATGACGCTACACAAAACTAGAGTCACTCATAAAACAGAAATGCAATTGTTAGCTGCCTGTGGGGGAAAATGTGGGATATTATGCTTAAAAACGAATGAAGAGCTGATTATGTTCTGCTACTTATGCAGGCATAAATGTGCTGCAAACAAGGGTCTCTAAAATTAACAGAGACTTCTGGGTAATCAGCAATGATATGGTTGTTCTGTGCATCAACTCCTCACCCAATGAGCTCCCACAGCATGGCAACTTCCTAACCACAAAAAGTTCTCTCTAATTTAAGACAATAGTACAATAAGATCCTGTACACAAGGACATGAATATCATAGTCATTGTATGTTCCTAACAGCTGCTGATCTCTCCTGATGTCGCTGTTAAAGAGTCTGTTGTACAACATTGCTGCAGTCCTTTCTGCTGAAAGAAAGTTATCATTTCTTAGCCCACAGAACAGCTGATCTCTACAGCATGATGAAGCACCATTTTCAAAGACGAACTGCAGGCAAACAGCAGAAGAAATACACATGAGATCTGTTTTGCTACTTTTCCAGTCCTGAAATTTACACAGCTCTGCCACACAGCACAGATCGGTCTGGCAAGGCAGGATAACTGATTTTACACTTTAGCAGATAAGCAACACTTAGAGGTCTTGTCCCTCCCACAGTCTAAGACAGGACAGCACACTGATGAGCTCATCTCTGTCACTCTGCCCTCTCCTCGTTAATTCCTTGTTAGCAGATGCACAGCAGACCTGAATTGCTCCTTGTGATGCCTTTCTTTTCCCATTCTGACTGCACAAAAAAAAATAGGGTCCATTCACACTGCAGCGTTTCTGCTATTCACGCATTACTGTTTGTTTAGTTCATGCTGCTGCTCAATGTACCTAGACTGCAGTATTATTTGCTAGCTGCGTTTCATTGCTGTTGATTTTTAATGGCATCCCAATGCACCTCCTGGCGGCTGTGCATTGCAACACGTGGTACTGCAATACTCTTATGATGCACTGTGGTGAGAACAGTAGGGTATGCACTACTTAATAATAATCGCAACACACAGTATTGCAGTACCACGTTTTCTGCTGCAACACACGGCCATTGGGATGTGCGTTAGGGTGTTGCTGAAATGAATGGAAATGCACGCCCACTAGGTACATTATGCAATAGCATGTGCTAAGCTTGCATTGGTGCAATGCTACAGTGTGAATAGGCCCTCAATAATGTTGTAATGACTTTGGAGCTGCGATAATATCTGTCTTTTATATATGCCTGAAGTTCAGCTTGAAGCCCAACTCTTCATTAATATTATTGACTGGCATACATATAACCTTGTCAGTGTCATGTGGCGAGTAGGGCACTTACTTGGTGCCTTTCACCTTTGCCTGCTTTGACTCCTCCTCCTGTTTCTCTTTTTTCAGCTTCTTTGTTACTCGTGGTACAATGTCATCAAATGGATTAAATAAGACCTACAAAAAAAAACAAAGATTTCTTATGTTATGTTGTGTTGTAACAAATGTTAAATGAGAACTTCAGTCAGGACAAGAAATGCCAGTAAAAGTATGGATGAACCTGCCGTTTCTTTTTTATTTGACTATTTTGCACTGTAATAATACTTCAGATAAAGAGAATTGTACTTCGAAACAGTAAATCCAAATGCCCAACTGCACCTGTAAACATGCTTTTAGGTCACAGTTTAATTGCAAAATTCTGCGTCCTGTCTGCACTTTATAAATCAAATACAATTTCAGGATTTAGAATGAGTAAAGTCTTTCATGGTTCAAATTTCCTCTGATTCCGGTTGAAGAAGCCAAGCTTCTAGATCACTCTGTCACCATGGGTCTCAAAAACATCAGGTGTAGAATTCCCGGCTGAACAGGGACTGCATCCTATCACATGCAGACACTGTTCAAGTATTCATCTCATGCGGGTGCTACAAGAGTAGCTTGAATATGATAGCCAGCAGTGGAGAGACCTCCATTCACGCTATGTAGCAAGGATGGGGGAATCTACTGATTTTCTCTCATTCTCTTCTCTTGACATGAACAAATCTAGTTGTGTTCAGCCAGTTTAATGGCTACACTAACCCACCAAAAGATACAGCTGTTGCTGTCATTGTTTCTTCCATTTTCACTGAGACTTATTTTACAGGCCTTTATATTGTCTTTCAAAACTCACTACTTCAGACAAGCCTATGACCTTGGTGCATAGCTTCTACAGTATCTTGACCTGGGTACACAACATCCACTAGAGCTTTCAGCCAACATACTATGAATAACACTCAGGTTTTGTCTATATGGCACCCTACAAGTTCAATTTTCCTCTTGATTCTTTCCCGTTACACTTTAGATTGTAAGCAATAGTGACTAGGGCCTTCAGCTCTAAAAGTCTATATTAAATTGTATTTGGTATTGAAATTCGTCCATTATGTTTAATTGTTACACTATCCACTGTACTGCTTTGGAAAAGAGCTGAACAAAAACCAGGGCATCTAAAAAAACAAAAAACTAATAGTGATAAATCTCAATAGTAATACTACTAATATCAATTGCAAATTTACTCCCAAGCTTTACTTGTGTTTTTGAGGGGGTGGACAAATTCATATGGGATTTAGAAGCCAGCCAATCCCATCCAGGTGCCAGCAGGAATTGTTTTCAGGAGCCAGATCCATTGTCAAAAACCACAGGAAACTGTAAACGTTGGGTGACAGCTGTAACTTTTAAGGAGCACTGGCTACCTGGCTTTTGGGATTTGTCCAGCTCTGGTTTACCTTATTATGTCTCTGCACAACTCACGTTGAGTGACAGTTTTAGCCTTTGCTGTGTTCCATACAGAGGGATCATAACAGACCCCGCCTACAATATCATAGTCCCCTCAATAATACTGATTAAAAAATTTGCAACCAAAACTTTAATGGAAACAAAAATGCCATACTGTCATTCTATAATAATTACACTGGGCAAATATAAAAGCAAAAATGAATGAAGTCTAATGTACGGAGACCACACATATTAAAATATAACATGAGAATATGAAGGGCATTACAAAAACATGTTGATTTCAAAATGCTAGAAGAAAAAGGGCAACTCCTTGACCATGTCTTCACTTCACTGTCTCTCTGCGATGGTCAGCAACATCTTCATATTTATACACAAGAACAAACTTAATGTGCATTTTGTCTACAAGCACACGTACCTCACCGGTCTTTATCTTGTGTGGATTAACTGGCCTTTCGTCTTCACCAATGTCCACTTCTGTCAGTCTTAGCAGATTGTAAATTGTGTCTCCAGTGACCTGGAAAAAATAAAGTTTTATTTGTAACCCTGACCACTCTAAACTAGGATGTTGGACAATGTATAAAGTGTTTGACAGAGCAATAGGCCTATTTCCCTCCGAACAGCCAATCTGCTGTTACCATTTCTTTTGTTCAGTCATACAGATAATATAGTAGGCTTATTACAAATACTAATTATTAATATATATATATATATACACATACACAGGTGAAACTCGAATAATTAGAATATCGTGCAAAGTTAATTTATTTCACTAATTGTCACAGACTTACCCGGCGTGTCCCCGCGCTCCAGCGAAGGGTCGTCTCGTGCGTGACGTCACGGCGGCTCCTCCCACGGGGCGCGGCTACCAGGGTAAAGGGTCAGCTGGTTCGTCACTCGGCGTTCTCTCGTTGTGGAGAGTCGGGTGACGAACAGAGAACCCACAGGCTGTCCTTGGATACTGAAAGCAGATCGCTGCCCAGAGGCAATAGCTGACGAATCGATACTGCTACCCCGCTGTGAGCCCAGAACTATTCAGAGCACACAACCGCAAGTATTCTGGAAGTCATTGTAAATCTTGCCTAACCTGCTACATGTATTAGTGCTTGCTTGCATGCTGCTTATGTGTTGCTGTCTCACACGCACACCCACTAAGCATCCCCAGCTGATCCGGATTCCCTCTCCTTCAGTTAACTATACCTGCTAAGAGACGTAGGACTGAGACTTTCTCTAAAACTGCATAGGGGTGCATTAAGTCTGATATTAGAGTTTATTTGAGCTATGCATATATTTCCTACATGCTTGCTACCTGCTGATAACGCTACATAGTGGTGCAATAAGTCTGATATTGGAGATTATTTGAGCTATCCATATATATGCTACATGCTTTCTACCTACAGATAAAACTGCCTACATATCCGATGTATGCATCCGTTTTGTTCACTAGAGGTTAACCCTTAGCTACT
>NW_017307591.1:255771-259108 GCF_000935625.1 Nanorana parkeri | reverse complement strand
ATATAAATAAATTATTTATACACACTTTCACAAGAATCAAAAAGTAAAGGCAATTTATAAATTACGTGGTAACCAGAACAGAGAGAAGCTTGCACAATGCCGCATATTTACATAGCCTGTTGGATAGTTCGACCATGCGCAGGACAGCACTTGGACTTTAGTTGAGTGGTAGTCAAGTGGACAAAAGCATGAACGCTCTGTTGCGAGACTGCACTATCAAAGAACAGTGTGCCATAGGGCACTTTCTTTGGGCAGAGGGAGTAAAACCAGTGGAAATTCACCATCGGGTGTTGGTTCAGTATGGTTATAGCACCATGAATCAACAAAAAGTTTGAGTGGGTAGAAAGGTTTAAATTGCGTGGAGGTTGCGACCCAGTTCTTGAGACTGTATGAAGAAGACCAGAGTATTCTGGAAAGAATTGTCACCGGCAACAAGACATGGGTGCACCATTACGAGCTGGAGAGCAAACGAAAGGAGGCGCTCTGCGGTTCGCAGGTTCACCTCAGATAATGAAGTCAAGGAAGCGGTGCACACCTGGCTTCAGCAGCAATTAAAAAGCTTCTTCTCTGTAGGAATACAGAAGCTAGTTGAACAATATAACAAGTGCATCATCTTACATGGGGATTATGTGGAAGAGTGAAATGTTCAAGCGTTCACAGGTACTTCTATTAAAGCTGTTAAATGTATTTTGCCTTTACTTTTTGAATCTCACTCGTATTTTAAACTATATAAAACTATATACGTTTTTTGCTCCAGTACAAAGAAAGTGCATAAAAAAACAGAACAGAGAACAGACTCCATCAGGCCGCCTTCTAACCTTCCCAAATATAGTATGTTTGTTATTAAGCTCATCAGCACGGCCAAGTGTAAAGAAAAATTGGCTGCCATTGTCATGAGGTCCAGCATTCGCCATGGCAACCAGCCCTCTCCGAATAAATCGCAGACGTGTGTGGAATTCATCCTGGAAGTGAAAAATAAATAAATCAAATACAACTTGAGTATACAACATACAACCATTATTCTCCAACATTCTGAGAAACTTCAGTTAGTTATAAGGCTAAGTAGATGGAAACACGGTGTGACAAAAGATATGGGTTTAATGGTCTGAAGAAAAAAAAAGCAAAGCCTTTTTTCAAGTTCATATTGTTTTTTTCTCTTTTATTTCAAAATGGCACATGGGGTAATTTCGAACGCTTATGTGGAATGGAAGATGGGTAAATAAATGTAAGACTGCATTATGAGTCTAATCTTTTCACTATTTACAGCATCTCTACAACTCCCCTCAGAAATTAAAGGGTATGTAAACCCTACCCATGAACGTCTATTATTTGCTTCCACTTGATCTATCAAATATACCATTGAGGGCCCATTCACACTATATGCATTGACTGGTGTCTTTCAGCAACTGAACAATGCCAGTCACCACTAGGGCACATAGAAAACAATTGTCTTGTGCATGCCATGTTTACACCACAACGCAGGTATGACATGCGGTGCGCACTTCTGTATTTTTTCGCAGCCCACTGTGTCACACTGCAGATCACCACATCACAGCACACCACAAAGATTGTACCTCCTGCAGCACTGACTGATTCCTCCCGTCAACCTCTCTGTCACTACTGTGTTAGGTAAGGAACCATTTAGCATAGTTGGGGGCATAGGAGGTCAACACTCATGTAAGTGTCAAGTTTCCTGAAAACCATTTTTTGGCTGAATTATGTTTGGCGGTGCAGGCAGCAAGACAGGTAAGTATCCTTATGCTTCTTTCCAGGTATAACATTTTAAAATACACTTTTAGTGAGTCTCTATAAAGCTTTGAGCATTGCTGTTGGCAGGAATGTTAGGCTACTGCTTATTCGGTCACATGAGATGCACTTACAGGATTATTTGACAAGTTGGCAACTCTGACACCAGCCACACTAAACATGTCTCTCTCAGGTTGTCAGGACAGATCCAGCTCTGGGAGTTCTGGGTGTGGACGTGACAATGTAAATGCGCAACTCTAGTCCATCCATGTTTCTCAACATCACTTTTCTCAGTAGTCCCTCCTCATTGGCCTTCCACTACACAGGATATCCCCCTTCAGTCTATCATGAATGCAGCCCACAGACTCATTCACCTTACCAACCGCTCAGTGTCTGCATCCCCCCTCTGCCAATCCCTCCACTGGCTTCCACTCGCCCAGAGGATAAAATTCAAAATATTAACAGTCACATACTGTATAAAGCCATCCACAACTCCGCCCCCGGATATATCTCAGACCTTGTCTCAAAGTATCACCCTAACCGTCCCCTCCGCTCATCCATTGACCTCCTGCTTTCCAGCTCCCTTGTCCACTCCTCCCATACTCGCCTCCAGAACTTCTCTAGAGTCTCTCCCATCCTCTGGAACTCTTTACCCCAACCTGTCCGTCTATCTCCCACCTTGACTGCCTTTAGGCGTTCCCTAAAGACTCATCTCTTCAGGGAAGCCTATCCCACCGCAACCTAACCACTGAACCTTCACATTCTCACATAATTCATTCCCACAGCTACCTCATGTATCATTTCCCCCTCCTCTTTTAGATTGTAAGCCCTCAGGGGCAGGGCCCTCCTTACCATCTTGTCTTGAATTGTATTGTAACTGTAATGTCTTCCTTATATTGTAAAGCGCTGCGCAAACTGTTGGCGCTATATAAATACTATGTAATAATAATAATAATAGTCCCCCTGTTCACAACAGCAAAGCAAACAATAGCTGCTTGTCCATAATTGTAAGGTAAAGCAGGGGGACCACCACCATCTCTACCTGGAAGCCTCTCAAACTACTTACTACCGGGTCTGCAAATTAATGCTGCATCGCACCAGACCCTCCCGCCCCCTTCCAAAAGGGAAATTATTTATTTAACATCACTAACAAACTAACATCACTATGGTCACTAACTGCTACTACCCTTACAAAAGAGCTTACTAAAAAATCCCTCTTCCCTATTGTCAGCTTCCCTGTTGCTTTAATGCAGGTAAATGTTTATAAACGTCCATAATGGCCATTCTCAAATTGCAGAGGATATTCAAATATTGCCACCAGGACTTTAGGAGATTTCAGGACGTTTACTTATTTCCCCAACTGCTGTAACCCACATAATTAGATTGATATCCACCATAAAGAAATATTATTTTTCTGCAATAATTCTATACACCTTGGGTAACTGACAATTCAGGAGTAATGATTTCTTGTTACTATGGCAGAATTTGGATGTACAGGACACTTTTATTTCAAGGAGAAAATTAGTGTCATTTGTAGGTGCATCATGTTTTAACTGATTGACAAAGTTTTATAATGCCAATAATAATAAAG
>NW_017307591.1:247619-255651 GCF_000935625.1 Nanorana parkeri | reverse complement strand
AGTTGTCAAGCAGTCCATTTATTTTGACTGCTGCAGTCAAAATACATCACAATGCTTTCATATGGGCTTTCTTGTGCTTAAGTCACACCATTGCAGTCCGTTCAGATGCAGTCAGAAAAAGTACTGCTTGTCCTATTTTACATGCATCAAACTGCATCGAAACGCATCAAAACGCAGTGCAACCGCATCACACGCAACGGAACGCATACAAAAAAAAACAGATTTAGAATTGATTACGTCATCACCCAGGGACTTCCTCTTTGTAGTATGGAGAGAAAGTGAAGAGATGGAATTTGTGGATGCAGGTGATTTCATCCAATGTGTGCGGGGCTGTCCCCTGCTGTACAACAGCAAACATCCCCAATATAAGAATAATTGCCACAAGATGGCAAAGTAGAGGGAGATTACTGAAAAGTTGCACCCAGATCTTGGGGCTATGAACCGGGTACAGAAACAGCAATGTGGTGAGTTCACTTTTTCACAAACTTCTATATAAGGTCTGTCTAATTAGCATTAGTGCAGAAAAAAACGCATGAAAATGAATTGCAAACATGTCAAAATGCATTGCAATGCAACTGTGCAGACGCACGCAGTTGTGATGCAGTTTCTGGTGTGAACTAACCCTACACTGGGGAACAAGCTTAAATTAAAGGGTGCTGTGAGGCAGCTTGGTTTGGCATCTTGAAATGCCCACATGGCTTAGCAAAGATAGCTGAACAAAGGATTAAGGGTTGACGATTAGGCTAGCACTGCTGTCAGATGTCAGCTTGCTCCCTCCGTACTTGTCAGCCAGCAGGTTCTGAATCATTTACTCTTATGATCATTACTACTATGCTGAAACACAATCACAGGTAAAGAATGAGCGGCTGAATAAAAGGCATCAGAGTCTGGGAAGTGTGTTTCCAGGACCAGAGCTTGTTACACTCCCCTGCCACCAGTGTTCTTTTGAAAAGGCTCTCTGTCTGGCAACAGCTTTTGCAGTATCATTAATATGTTTTTGCCTAGCCAGAATAATGTTTGTTTCTAATATGTCCTTAAGTTCAGTTAAAGCGGACCTTTACACTCAAAAATCAAATTCTACCAATGCATCCCTCTGCGTATGATGATTAATAATAACAGAGACATGTCAGGTGTACACTGCTGTGATTTTGAAATACTTACACTTGCAGAGCATTCACTTCCTGCTTTGAAAGGGCAAAATTACTTCAGTTTGCCATAGCAATGCACACTGGGATTGCCTTGTCATTGAAATAATGAGGATGTAATGCCAAAAGCATTGCATCCTAGGAAGGTTACATCAGCAGAGCATTGCTGGGAAATCTCATCTGTAATCACACGTGATCTCAGGGAAATGCATTTTTCTCCCTTGAGGTAATGTGCATGGCCACATGTCCTGGTCACATGTGCCAGAGTTTAAGGAAGTAAAAGAAGAGCTAGTAATCTGCCCTTACTCAATATTGCCACTGCCAGAAGACTGGGGAAGAAAAGAGAAATAAGGAATGCAAAGAATACAAAGCCGGCAATTATCTAGAAGTATGTGTTTGAAGATTGGCATTACTAAACATTTCTAAAGGTGTGTTTGTTGTTATTCTAAAGAAATGGGTAATGGTCCGCTTTAATAGCAGTATACAGGTCTCTATTTATAAAATGTCTGCAAACCATACAGCTCTACAAACAAGCACATTATGGTCACTAGATGGAGCTGAGGAGCAGAGGAACTTCCAATACCCCTCAGCTCCATCTAGTGTCCATAATGTGCTGTGAGTCTCGTTCGCAGAGCTGTTAGCTTGTTAGCTCTGAAAATGTTTCATAAATAGGCTCCAGAGTATTTATGTTCTTCGTTCCTTATGTTCATTACTAAAAAAAAAATGAGGGCTGCAGCTAGGTCATAGCAGCACGATCTCCCAAAACGATATAAAACATACATTACAAAAAATGTAGATTAACAAAATACATACAAACATTTCTCTTTAAAATAGAACTATGGCCCAACCTTTTTTTTTGCCCTAGTTCTGTTTAGGGTCACAGGAGGACATATACTAATGTCCTCCTATGACCCAAAACTCAGCATATAGCACACTATTGCCTGCTATATGCTGTCAGCGCAGAGCCGCGCTGCAGCTGGGTTGATTACGACAATATTGTTGGGATCTACACTGCTGCCTGATTGACAGCTGGCTCTGACTTTCTAGAGGCAAAACCAGCTGTGTACGCCCCCTTCCCCCGTCTGATCCCCCAGGTAGCTCTGGAGGAATAGAGAGGGGAGAAGGTGATCCTTCCGGGGAGTGGTGACTGACAGTCATCGCTCTCTGCAGGGAGAAGTTTGGGAACTAATCGATCAGCGGTATGAGATCACTCAATTCTCGATCAATAGAGCCAACGTGTGACAGCTTCAGTGTCACGCCTTGGCTCTAATTATGGGGATGAGTGCATTTCCCTCTCCCATAATTCTCCTTTGATGTAATCAGTCTTACCCTGAATGGTTTTCCATATACTGATTCGCCCCCTGTCCCGGTGCCTGTTGGATCTCCCCCTTGAATAATGAAGTCAGGCACAACTCTGTGGAATATTGTGTTATCATAATAACCTGGAAAAACAAAGAAATTGATAAATGCTCAATTGTAAATACTTGCTCTTGTGAAAAAAAAAAAAAAATTAGTCATGATGATGCAGACACAGGATAGACAACAATGACCTAGAGATTGTAACCCGATGAGTTGCGGAGCAATTTTCCAATTTCAGCTATGGACCTAATAATTGAGCAATAACTTTATTACTTATGAAACAGAATTAAGGCATATTTTTGAAGGGGGACAAACAACACTTTCTTTTCTTAGCATTGTCACCCAAGAGTTATTTCATTTTCTATATAACAAATGCAAAAAAATAGAAAATATACATCTTTTTCAGTCTGACACTTGATATTTATAAAACAAATGCTACTAAATAAATATAAAAGTAATAATTTTAGGAAAGACTTGTTAAGAGAGCCGGGAGCAAGCGGCAGAGACACAGGTACGTTTTTACCTATTTGGTAACTTTTTTATTTTTTAAAAATATTTTTGCATATATCTACTGCTTGTTAGCAGTAGATATATGTTAAAAAAAAATTGACTTTAATACCACTTTAATTTAACATTTTTTTCATGCAGCATGCTGGCTGGTCTGATGATGCGATAGGTCCTTCTCCTTCAGCTCCAGTGGCGTTGGTAGGCAGTCCTTCCTCCTGGAATGAGTGATGCTTACATAATGACATTTTAGCGCCATTCATTCAAGAAATACTTGGAGCCCATTCTGCATGCAGGCACTGCCCCAGGGGTAGGTCCCTGACTATCTGGACCCACAGGAAGTGGGCTCGGATGACGCTAGCCAGCTTTCAACCCAGAAGATAAGCAGTACCACAGAGCAAAACAATGCTTTTCTACTTTTGAATTTAACTCATGTGCAAAAAAAAAAGAAACATAGCAGTTACCAGAGTCACAGCTAACTACAGTGTATCAATTTCTGTTTATATTTTAAAAGCATTGAGCAAAAACACGTATTTTTGCTGACCAATACTGAACTTCTGTAGCATCAGTTAGACAGACTTGGAACTTGGCTGCCAAAATGACAAGATGTCCTGGCAGCTACATGCCTGGGTACATGCTCAGCTGAAAAAGGAGTCTATGACATACAAGATAAGCCCCTGGTGGCATGGGTAAAGACAACATTTATTTGTGAGATTAGCTAATTTGTATAACATTAGGTCTGGCACTTTCACAAACCAAAACAAAGTCAATAGGTTTATTTTTAAGCATCAACAGGACATAAAGTAATGAGAAATCTAAAATTTGTGTTGTCACCGAAACAGAAAAAGGAGGAATCTTTCAATGGGGAAGGTTCTGGTTACAATTGTCTAAGAGAGGTTTTCCCTTATTTTAGAGAGAAATCCATATACTTCTCAGTGTGTTTATAGGACATTGTAAAAGTAATTCTCTTTAATAGGACAGATGGAAAAAAAGTAAAAACAGAACTGAAAGGGGTTTTATCCATTAATGTGCGTGTCCACCTCACGTGTCCTCTTTACTTCAAAATAAATTGGAGGAATGAACCAGGCTCACCTATGTCCCAGTGGTAGGAAAATACCACACTGTAAAAAACAAAAGGCAAAAGTAAACATTGGGTACAACCTAGTGCATTAATGCACTAGGGTGTAACTGACTGTGTTTCAATCTTTTAGGTTTTACTCATTCGCTACTCTACACAAAAGTTTTAAAAAGTTTGGCTTTAAATATACTTTATTTAGAATGAATAAATAGTATAGCTCTAAGACTTTATTCTTACTGAAATCTTAACTAATGTCAGTGCTTAAAGGATACGTGCACTTAAAACAACCCCTGCACATATGCATTTGTTGTTTTGGCAGCACAACCCCATTGACATTTATCAGGGCTGTCTCCTGGCCGGCAGAGGGAGGTAGACAAACCTCATAGAGAGCATTGGCGAATTTACTGAGCAGGTACGGCCAGGAGAGGAAGACTTTGGCCACAGAATGTAAACAAACAACAGACGCTGGACCATCAGAACTCCATAAGTATGCATCTGTGAAGGGGAGGGATTAGTTAGGACAGCTTAAAGGGGCCAAAATGATAAGTGCACTTTGTTTTAACCCCTTAGTGACCGAGGCCTTTTTTGTACCCATGATATAATCCACATTTTAGGCCTGAAAATTACTTCAACTCCCCACACATTATATATTTTCTGAAAGCCAAAACCTATAGAATAAAATGTTGGCAGTTTAAAATGTTTATATTGCACGTTTTAGCGCAACTTTTTATCAAACCCAAAATGCACCCACAGGTCATCAGTTTAGAGATACGCATAAATATTGGCCTTAGAATTATTGCTCTCAACATGTGTAGCGTGATTGTCGTTTTCATACGTAGGCGCACCCGACGCATGTTTATGTGAAGACTCGTGAGGGCAGGGAACTTTAAAAAAAAAAAAATTACTTTTATTTTAAATGCTAACACATAGGGGGGCTTACAAGCTTTACCGGCCCGGAGAAGAAATCGGGAGACAGATGAGTCGCTTGATCACTTCTATTGTAAAGCAGACAGTCTGCTTTACAATTGTAAACAGAGTCCCGGCTTCTTTAACCGCCGGGAGTCTGTTTGAACGGGCCCGGTGCCAGTGACGCACTATGGACATCACTGGTCACTAAGGGGTTAAAGTGCATTAATCTTTAAAAGGCAATTTGGAAGAAACTACTCAAACATTTTAAACAATCCTTCAAAATTGATTTAATGTCATTGTAAAATCTCAGTATTATAAAGGCCTCCACCTAAACACATCTCATACATCTAAACACATGAAGGAGTTTTTTGGTTATGGATAGAGTAAGGGAGGATTATAAACCCTTTCAACATTTTTGCCCCCATGAACTATTGGAAAGATTGGGAGAAGAAATACCCCCAAAGTGAGAGCAATCCCTGGTGGTCAGCAGTCACCAGAACCATTAGCAGATTTCCCATCCATTTCTGTTCTGGCGAGAACCCAAAATTTGGGACTTCTTCACTTTCAGTGATAACAGTCACCTAGACAAAGAGAGAGGGTCAATCTCCGTAATGCCGATTCACTGCTGTTGGATATACCCTACACAGCAAGTAATTATTCCCTGGTGATTCGTGCCAGTTTTTGAACCCATAATGCTACTTGTCATATTTAAGCCCTGAAGAAGGGTGAGGTCTCTGAACCCACCAAAACTCATTAGCTGTTCTGTGTTGTCACTTATGAACCAATTTCATTATTAAACATTTTTGGGCTCTCATTTTGTCATGTTTGGTGCTCTCATTAGGCGGTATATATGCATATATGTTCAACCCTGTACTCCCCTGTATATGGGACATCCTGCGAGAGAGGCCTCACTGGAGCCATTGTGCTTTTTCACGTTCCAAACGATCTTCTGAATCTTTTAATCTACAGCCTCACTTCCACTTGTAAGGTTTTTATTGCTGTGGAACAAGTGTTCTAATCCCTCTCCATTCTATCCAAAACTCAAAACAACATTTTTGGATTTAATTGCACTTTTAAAAAGTTGGCGTAATAATCAGTACAAAAATGCACAAGGTTCCGAGTAACCAAAAGAAATATTGCGCCTTTTTGCACTGTTTATTATGCCGACTTCTTTAAAAATTGTGGAATACGTTGAAAAAAAATTAAATACATGTTAAAAAAACCTAATGCAGGGCCCTGTAACTTTTTTTTATGGTTTTAAAATTGTGCTCTATGGAACAAAGTGATTTTGTTAATGTCTTCAATAGCTGTGTAAAGTATGCTTATTGATAACTGGTACTGAGATGTGTTTAGGTGGAGACCTTCTAAAACTTTGGTGTAAATGTTGTGTTACATATCTGATAGGGTGGCTGGACTGGAGTACATTGTTGAATATTTCTTGGGGTCCATAAATACCAGTTTATGGTCTCCAGTACTTGATTTATCGTTATAAAATACTGTAAGTTGCTCTTTGATTGCAGATATGAAAAGGATGCCATTCTCTACTGTTTACTGTACAGTAAAATGAAAACCACAAACTCTACACCACCATGTTTACTCACATTGTAAATCGGCACACAGATTCATAGGGAGAGTCTATCTTACCTTCCAGACAAAGTTGAACAAAGTTTCGGCAAGCTCTTGGTGCTTCCTTTGACCACAACTCAATATCGATATCCCCAGCTGTTGTTTTCAGCAAAACCTGGAATATTTTAGTTGCATTAGACTGTTAGCATTATAAAACAATAGTGTGATGTAAATATTCCTCAATGGCTCTTCTGGTCACCTCCTATTTGAAATTACCACAAAATAAAACAGAAAAAGAAAATGTCTGGTTGTGGTGTATAGGAAGTGTGGATATGAGTGGCTGGAAGGACTCCCACACATACTGTGCATCAGAACCTCTAGTAAAATGTCATATGTGATGCAGTCTGTATCTACCATTTTTGTTATTCTGAATTCCCCTCCAAACAGCAGTTATACCTACCTTATCCATCGTTCCCCTGGCAGCCAGTGCTCTCCTCTTCTCTTCAACGCTCTGAGTTGTGAACAAGACCTTTGTGTCCTCACTTACAATGCAGCACTGCTGGTTCTGCATTAGGCTCCTTAGACAAAAGACGTGCGACCGTACAGTAAAAACGGTTGCACGCCTGCCGCACACTTTGCGATTATGGTACGATCGCGGGATTTGGGCACCTTTACGAACATGTTGGAAAAGCAGCCGAAAATTGTAAGATTTTCGGCAGGTTTGTGGCATGCTCGTAAGACAAATGCCGCACAGGGCGGTGTACGCAAGCGCACACTGCCCGCTCAGCATTGCAGGCATCGGAAAGCCCTCCCCTCAGCGGGGCGGGCTTGCGATTATTGCAAGTACGATCTGCCTGTCCAAGATGGGCAGATCGTAAGAGCTTTTAATTACCTTACAAGCATCGCAAGACGAAAGTCGTGTGATGGTTGTAAAGTGTATGGCCAGCTTAAGGCCTCATGCACACAGCTGTATTGATTTAATGGAGGATCTTGCCGACAGCAAGCTCCTGTGTAAAAAGTTATCCATACTGCATCTGATCTCATTCGTGCATCTGCTTATATCCAATGAGCTGAGATGTGTACATTCTGCACCAGCACCACTGATTACACACTACTGATGTATATATGTTGGTTCTAAATGAGCTATTTTATCCTGGTCCTTGGGTTTTGTTTATTCATGATTTGCACATTATTTATGGCTTTATGCAAATGTGTTTTTAGAATGATCCAATAAAGTCTTGCTGGTTTTATGGGATAATTAATAAATCTATATCTCCTACTGGCTGTTATACAAATCTGATTGTGATCCATTTACATTGTTGATTTGGTATCAGATTAGCTGGTATAATACTTTTGTTGTGTCACTGTGTGGTATTGCTATTGTGATTTGTAGCCTGTTATACGGCTATGTATTATTGCTTCTGTGATTACACAATGAAACAATGAAATGCACCTGAACATGCTTGTATAA
>NW_017307591.1:199003-247585 GCF_000935625.1 Nanorana parkeri | reverse complement strand
GACTCAAGAGTTACTGTCGAATTTCCAATAAACTGATTCAGAGTGAACCGAAACACGGACGGATTTCTTCTTATTGTATGCCTTGGCCTTCAGTGATTCGGAATGACTAAAGACCGAGGTCATTATGGACCTGCACCACTGATTATACAATATTTACAGGTTGGCCTTGAGCAGCGGCAGAGTCCATTTATGCTTTTCACATGTAATTATTCGCACAACGTTTACATGCGCACAGCACGAAATATGGTGCAAATCAGACAGTGAAGACAGATTTTTGCAGGATTGGTTTATGCAGCTGAAAGCAAACCTCCCAAGCATCCCGGGACTCCAAGAAAGTCCTGCCAGCCCGCAGAATCCAGACTCTCGCCGAGTGTCACTGCTTGTTACATAGGCGATTGTGATATGCGGAGACTTGGTGTGAGCCCAGTTCGCCAGAGTTCACCCATGCCCACGCTAAACTGACTGACAACCCCTCCCTCCCAGCCCATTCAGTTGCGGCAGGGGCATTCCACACCACTGTGACAAGGCCCATACAGTTACTGTGTGCTCTGACCACAGTGTGCCAGCTGCTGCATTGTGGAATCAGGAGGGGGACAGCTCCTGCTGTGAATTAAATCTGTTTCAGGTAGGCGCAATTACATGATGCCCACTTCCCTGGAATCCACCAATCAGCTCATAGTGCTAGCATGCCGCAGGCACACAGCACATCTTGTGGAGCTGCTGAGGGTCTCTGTCAAGCAAAACAAGATGGTAATACAGTGCTCTGGTGGCCTGAGTCTGTTCTCCGGGAAGCTGGATCTGGGCAAGTTGGCAGGTCGGTACTCAGTCCCTGGAATGTGCACAGAGAGAGAACTTCCTGCCTCCTCCAAAATGCAGAGAGCCACAGGGAACGGAGGTGAATTTGCTAGGAGCAGTGTGTACAGGAGAGGGATGGGGGGCAGTGCATAGAGGAGAGGGATGGGGGGCAGTGTGTACAGGAAAGGGGGGAGGAAGCGCAGTGTGTACCGGAAAGGGGGGAGGAAGCGCAGTGTGTACCGGAAAGGGGGGAGGAAGCGCAGTGTGTACCGGAAAGGGGGGAGGAAGCGCAGTGTGTACCGGAAAGGGGGGAGGAAGCGCAGTGTGTACCGGAAAGGGGGGAGGAAGCGCAGTGTGTACCGGAAAGGGGGGAGGAAGCGCAGTGTGTACCGGAAAGGGGGGAGGAAGCGCAGTGTGTACCGGAAAGGGGGGAGGAAGCGCAGTGTGTACCGGAAAGGGGGGAGGAAGCGCAGTGTGTACCGGAAAGGGGGGAGGAAGCGCAGTGTGTACCGGAAAGGGGGGAGGAAGCGCAGTGTGTACCGGAAAGGGGGGAGGAAGCGCAGTGTGTACCGGAAAGGGGGGAGGAAGCGCAGTGTGTACCGGAAAGGGGGGAGGAAGCGCAGTGTGTACCGGAAAGGGGGGAGGAAGCGCAGTGTGTACCGGAAAGGGGGGAGGAAGCGCAGTGTGTACCGGAAAGGGGGGAGGAAGCGCAGTGTGTACCGGAAAGGGGGGAGGAAGCGCAGTGTGTACCGGAAAGGGGGGAGGAAGCGCAGTGTGTACCGGAAAGGGGGGAGGAAGCGCAGTGTGTACCGGAAAGGGGGGAGGAAGCGCAGTGTGTACCGGAAAGGGGGGAGGAAGCGCAGTGTGTACCGGAAAGGGGGGAGGAAGCGCAGTGTGTACCGGAAAGGGGGGAGGAAGCGCAGTGTGTACAGGAAAGGGGGAAGTGTATACAGAAAAGGGGGAAGGAAGCGTGTACAGAAAAGGGGGGAGGAAGCGCAGTGTGTACAGGAAAGGGGGTTGTTGTTTCTATATTAAGCGTAATTTAACCACCCCCTCCCATGCTCATGAGCCCTAATGCATGCAATGCAGCAAAGCACATCATTAAAATCTATTTATGTATGCTTGGAGGATGAAACACGGGGAGAAAAGGGTCAGACACTTTTTCCACACCTCTAAAAATAAGCCAGCCTCCCCAACCTAAAACCCTTCCCAGTGTGACCCCTCGCACCCCATCCCCACATTGGTCTCTCCGAGGGGTCCCCCTCGCACCTTGCCGTTGGTAGGCGGCTCCTGGATGTAGATGTTACTCATTTTCCAGCTCTGTGGAAACAAACTACCGCGTGCAGTCTGACGCTCCGGACTGAACCACTCGGCAGCCGGAGGGGTGGAGACAATCCTATCTAACCTGTCATACGCGAGCAATTAGAAAACATTCCAACAAAACAAATTAAAGCTTGTATGTTTAATCGGTTTACAGTTAGACACAACTTCGTAGACTAACATTAACTGAACAAAATACGAGTTAATTGTCGAGCTTATTTTGGTGTGCTCCGCAGTGCAGCGAGTAAAGTTGTCCGTCAGAAATAAGTTAGAATGTTTAGTTCCGCCTCGCTGAAGGGGAAGTTAGCGAGAATTTTTTTGCGGGGTGAGGAGTGAAACTGCGGAGAGCTATGGCGCTGCCAGGTTAGTGGTGATACAGACAAGACGTGGGCAGCCCAGGAGGACGCACATGCATCTGTCTGCTCCCTCAGCTTTTTTTTTTTTTTTTATTGTTGTTTACATTTGTTGTAATGTCCTGTAAGTACAGAGCAGGGTTCTACAGGGTTAAAGTATGTTACCTGGGGGCTGTAACATCTAGAGGGGGATTTATCAAAACTGCAGCAGGCAGAATCTGGAGCAGTTGCCTGTATCAACCAATCATTATCACCCTGTGAGGAGCAGTCAACAGCATATTCTCAAAATCTTACCCCTTCCTCTCACAATTGGACTTTTAATACCTTGTCCTCTACCGGGATTCTTGCCTAGGGACGAGTGACGTCCCAGTCACCCAGAGCCCTTTAGTGCCTGTTCACACGACGTCCGTTTTCTGTGCTGAACTGATCCGTACGCTCCTGCACTAAAAATGCATCCCAATGTATCCCTATGTGTTTTATGGGCTACAGTTCTCACGTGCGCAGTCCGTTAAGCTTACGGCAGAAAAATACTGCATGTCACATTTTGTACGGTCAGGAAATGCAAACGCGTCAAAAACGCACTGCACTGCAGCTAACATACTAACAGCCCCACTCCAGCAAAAAAAAAGAGAAAAAGAGATTGAGGACTCTGTTTTCTCAATCTCTTTTTTTCTATTTTAAAAGGGAAATATCAGGGGTCTTTAGACCCCTAATATTTCCCCGATGCCCCCAAAAAGTAAAAAAATACAAATATTTAATACAAAATTAATACAAACATTAAAAAGTTTTTATAATAAAAATAAAATATTAAAAAAATTTGAAAAACATTAAAATTAAAACATTTTCAGTTTCGGCCTGACAATTTTTTTTATTTTGGTTTCATTTCGGTTTTTAAATTTATATTTCGGTGCACCTCTAGTTTCAAGGCATGGGCAGTCAGAAACGGGAGAGAGGAATACACAGGCCTAGACCCAGGAGCTACCCAGTGTAGGGCCAACAGGTCGAAGCATGTAATGACTTCCTCTAAGCGGACCCACTGTTTGTCCTTATCGCGGTGGAACCAATCCACTACGCGGACCAGAACCGCAGCAGAGATATAAAGAAAGATGACTGGGTTTGGATACACATCTTCTGCAGAAAATGTGAAAGCCGCACAGCCGCGCCAAGGCACCTCTTATAGTGCGGTCCTATAACTGATCCGGGGACGAGACGTGCCCCACACAAACTTCGTGAAGACCCGCTGGATTTGCCTCAGATATACATCTGGGATATCGATGGGCAAAGGTTGAAACGGGTATAAAAACCTAGGGACAATGTCCATTTTAATTGCATTAATACGGCCCAGCCACGAAAGGAACTTGCGGTCATACAAGGCAAAGTCCTGAGTCGTCTTCTCCAGCAAGGGCGGGAAGTTCAGAGAGTGTAGGGCAGTCAGGTCAGTAGGTAAATGTACGCCAACGTATTTCAAAGAAGTGGGGCAAACCCTAAATGAGTAGTTACTAGCCAGTTAAAGAAGGACCTCTGACCCCAGTGATACATTGAGCATCTCCCACTGGAAATATTGACCCTAAAATTGCTTAAAGCCGAAAAGAGCAAATTCCTGCAGAATAGTCGGCAGTGCAATATGAGGCTGAGTGACGTAGAGCAGTAGGGCGTCCGCAAACCGGGCAAGCTTGGACCTAAGTGTGCCCACCAAAATGTCCTGTAACATGGGACTCTGGCGGAGAGCGACCGCCAGGTGCTACATGGTGAGTATATAGAGGAGGGGGACAGCGGACAGCCCTGACGTGTGCCATCGGAAATTTGAAAGCTAGGAGAGAGGGAGCCATTGAAGCGGACCCTAGCTGATGGGCCAGAATATAAAGCCATCATGTTTCTCAACATATTGGGGCAGGTGCCCAGTTGCAGCAAAGTATGCTTAAGGAAGGTCCAGCCTAGGCGGTCAAATGCCTTATCTGCGTCTGACAGGAGGCAGAGGGGGGTATTGGTGGTCTGGGCCTAATGCATCAATAACATGGGCCTAATGGTGTTATCCCACACCTCCCCACCCTGGACAAACCCAACCTGGTTGGAGTAGATCACCCCCGGGAGAAGAGGCTGAAGACAGTTGCCAATCAGTTTGGGAAACTGTTTCACATCGACATTGATCAGCGAGATTGGTCGAAAGTTCATACAGAGAGATTGGTCCTTGTCTGGTTTAGGATAAATCGCCTTTTTATTTATATAAGGAACTTGCAGGTTGACCACCATTATTTTACTTTAATTGTAAGATGTTTTTGTTCAACCGAAGCTTAGAAGGTTGTATAGACTGGCTATGATGTTTGTGGAAAGATCAAAAAAAGATGAAATAAGCGCACAACTGGTTACTGGTCACTATGTAAAATCGGGCTGAAATGTGGGGTGTGCGAGCTCCTACTATCAGGGAGAGGAACCCTGCAATTCAGTACATATAAAACAACGAGCGTTAGGAGCGCTACTACCTGAAATTAAGAATGTATAATGTCTAATGTTGGTGAAGAAATGAATGATGTGACTTACAGTTGAAAGGCAGCTGATGTGTCAAAGGTGGTTAAGCAATCTTATTGCCGGGTGCCAGGGGAGAGTCCGAGGATGGATGGTTCCAGGAGTAGGTGGTAACAGATGTGGGAGCACTGTGAAGATACCTGGCAGCACGCGTGCACGGCTGGCCGGGCCGCGGCGGCGGCTAGGAAAGGGGAAGCCGCGAGCGGCTATAAACTACTGTGTTCGGTACATTCAGCAGATGTCGTCAGGCTGATGTCACGCAAGAATGACTAGTCCTGAATGGAGAAGGAAGTCTGGAGGGATGGACAACTGAACGAAGAAGAGGGCTCCCAATGCGGTGGCGGCTACGCGTTTCGAGGCACAGCCTCTTTCTCAAGCCTCAGAACGGTGATGTGTGGCGGGAAGAACGAAGCTCATTTAAACTTGACATGGGAGGAGAGCCGAATGCTGGTGGCGTATGGTATTTGATGGTATGAAGGTTTTCTCCGTGTGGGTATACCCACACGGAGAAAACCTTCATACCATCACATCTTTAAGACCGAGATCGATCCATAGGCTATTTGAGGATACTTTCAGTATCTAAACCTGGAGCAGATAATCACCCCCCACCAGTTTTTAGGCTACCTTTTTCTTTTAGATACGAGACCCCCAAAAAAGGAAAAAGATGTTTTTGTTTTGTTGTTTTTTAAAAAAACATTGTTTTTACACACACAATCAATAAACAAAACATTTTCAAAACATTTTTAAAATAATTAATAAAAACTTTTTATTCATCCGGGAATCAATATACAACATAGTTTTAAAATGATTAATAATAAAAACTTTTTATTCATCTTGCATTTTTATATTTAATGCTTTTTATACATTAAATATGACAGTCTCATTCATTCTTAACCCTGTTAAAGGAATCTGTTCATACCCATATTATTACGAAATTTGATGATATGCCTCACATAGAAATATAAAGTAGTCATGATTGCCCCAATGTCAACATTCACTCTTAGAAAGCTAGGATTATCACTATAGAAATGTTATTCACATAATGTCCCCAGAACTATAAACAGATCGGAGTATGATAGCTCCTGACGATTCCACCTCTGAGTGTCTCGTGAATGCGAGTCCGCCTCCCGGCGGCTAAGCCTATCACGGCAGTTTTTCGGACCGGACTCCTCCCCCCTGTCAATTTTAAAAGAATGTCTTTCTCCCGCGGCCGACAACGCTGCAAGGCTTGACAAAGAGGGTTACCCTCGAAACGCGTAGCCGTTACTTCAACCCACAGGGGTGTCTCACCCTGCAGCACATCTCCCTTTGACCACGAGCATCGACTTTTACATTGTATCTGACTCCCCAGTACTCGCGCTGCACACCGCACTGATCCACACTCTCTAGTGTAGGATCCAACTGCCGGGCATAGTCTTTGCTCTCTGCTCGGGTTGCCGCGGCTCGGCCTGGCCAGCCGAGGACGCGGTTCCCAGGGATACCCTGAGGACTCCCTGGACACTCCAGATCGCCAGTACACAGACCGTCTTCGTCATCCCCACGTGAGTGCATGGACTCCGGACGCCCGCTGATGACTTCCCTACCGTAAGTCACACTTCTGCCACTTTCACTTTAATCATTCAGCTAATAGGCTGCGCTTTATTATTATTATTATTATTAAGATCATTCATTCACTCATTGAGCATTTGTAGGTAGTCACACTCTTCTCTATACTGTGTTTCGTTCCTATTATTGCATGGAGTTCCTCTCCCATTCGTTTGAAGAGTTTATGCACACCTGCTCTTACATAGCCAACGAGTGAAAGATTTGTCCACATCCCAGTGGTGCGCTTTACATATATATTTTTTGTTCCAGATTGACTGTTTCCAGCTGGCCACATCAGTAAGCATTATATTGGTGGCTTTTACGGTTCTGCTTATAGCTTTAGCAACCATGAACTTATAGCAGAACTGTTCCCCCAACGGTCCCCGTGCGTGACCAAGCGAGTTGGATGGCTGAGCGTAGAATGGGTAAATATCTGTTAAAATTACCAATCCTCTGAGTCCAGAACAAACAAGTACTATGTGTCCCCAGTTATGAATGAACAGGAAGTGCTTTATCCCCCCCTCTACACACACACATACTATACATGTGCAACAGGGTGCACCATATTGTGGTGTACACCATGCACTGCGGTGCCTTGTTAGAACACATCGCAGGGCTTGATTTTTTTTCTTTTCAAAATAACATTAATTTACCAGTGGCAGTGCGTGTCAAAGCGTTGTGATACGCTGTGTTGCGATTAAATGTACGCCTGTATCATTTTATCACAACACACACACCAGCACAGCGCACAAATGATTTTTAACACAAGTTGCTTATTTACAGTTTTGTGTTACCTAGTTTTTTTACCGTTTCGCAGAAAGGTGCAATTTAAAATTTACAAATATTTGTTATTTATTAACTCATTACAGTTTTATCTTTTAGATTTAGTTGGAAAATGTTTTTGTTTGTGCACTGATACTGATTTTAGTGTGCTTTATCAATTTAATTGTGTTATGTTATCGGTTCAATATTGATTTGACACACGTTTGCGCAATTATCGTAGGACCTACAAAATTAGTTGCACCATCTTTTTATTTTACCGGGCCTGCACTTTCAGAAAATATATGGTTTGGGAGATCTTTTACAAACTCTAGCAACGCAGCAATAAAAAATCAAAATGATGGGAAAAATGGCAAAAATGGTATGGCCAGCTGAGGTTTAACCACTTGCTGGCCAGGGTGTTAAACCCCCTTCCTGTCCGGGCCATTTTTCAGTATTCAGCGTTGTGGCACTTTGACATTCATTCCGTTATGCAACACTGTACTGAAATAAATTTTATACCATTTTTGGGGGACATATAGCGGGGAATTTATCAAAACTGGAGCAGAGAAAATCTGGAGCAGCTAACAAGCCCCCTATGTGATGGCTAATACACAATGACAGGTCCTCTTTATGGAGACATTAGGGGTTCCTGATGAAACAGAGATCTGCTTCCCCAGCTTCTTCTCTGCCTATGGCTGCCAGACAGTGACTGCTGAATGCGGAAGTGATGTAATACACAACGCTTCAGTCTTTAGAGAGAACGGAGGAGAGATCAGCGGTGGGGGAATGCTGATCTTTCCTCCTTCTCTGTACAGGCAGCTGCTGTCCCGGGCTTGCAGGGGGGACAGTGGTGCCCGGGATAACCGGCAGGAGGGGGGACATACATAGTGTCATACAACTGATCGCTTGGCTTTAGATCTCCCAGTGGGATTCTGCCTGCCCGCAGGAAAAAAAAATTACGTGTATATACGTGATCCTGCCGGGAGTTGACAGCCGTACGCACGTGCAATGATGGCGGACGGACAGCAGCTGGTTAAAGCATTCCAGGGGGCTTGGCAGCGAAAGGGTTAAAGTGACTAGGGGTTAAATCTTAGAAATGCATTCAAGTACCTTTTTAAATGTTAAGCAAAATGTATCTTATTTGTGTATCACTTGGCTGTAGATCCTCCAAATCTTCTCTGAATTTGTGCTGACACAATTTCAGAGATGGGACTACGATCTTGATACAAATTAAAACTAAACATGAGATTATAGTATATCACGGGAGTGAGCTTGGAGCGGTGACTACTTTACAACACACACAGGGACCATGGGGAACAAAAGTAGCCCCCCTCCAGAAGGAAGGACAGTGTCACCAATTCAGAGATGACAAAAGATTAGATGGCCTCAGCAGACAATCCCTGCCCCTTTCGTTTACAACAGGCCTCGTTAACACTCCAGTATATGCTCACAGTGTCTTCCTTTATACACTAATTAAGTTATTTCCCCTGAAAACTGATCAAGAAACCTCAGAGCAATTTAAAAGGTTTTAATTATGAAAAATAAAGTGTTCTTTAAAAAGCACAAACCAAATTGGAATATGGTATTCATATTCTTTTTGGCCCCCCTCAGAACATTATATTTCTGCTACATCAGTCAACATGTAAAATTAATTTTCTTTTGCATATCATGTTGTATGAACACATTTATTTTTACAATTACACACTGACACAAGGGAACAGCGGGTATATTCTTCTATGCTTATTAGTCACCTAAGATTTATTGCCTCCTAATTCATAAATATTCAGCACCAAAATGAAAAACCATATTTTAAATAATAAATATTTAATAGCCAACACAGATCTTTGCAGAAGACATCACAGGCTTAGAGCTGGCTATTTCAGTCATGTGCGTTTTAGATGGCTATTAAAAATTAATTTTAATCATCGTCATTAATTTTCAGCACATTTGTATTTACTTATTGTTATGCAATTTTAATTGGCCACCTTTGCAATGAGAATTGACAACAAAGAGTTGTTTCTCTCTCCTTTATTTAGTAATATAATGTTCTTTTTCACTTTTAGGCAAAAATACTACAATCATGTACGTCTGTAGCATTTCATTAGTCAGAGTTCATGCGTTTTTTTGTTTTTTTTTCCATTTTATTTTTAAGACAAAAAGAAAGCTGATTGAATACCCAGTGTATTTTTATGGCATATTCAGGGGAGCGTATAGTGTTTTTCCATATTTATCTCCATTGTCTGGACAAAAGCATTTTTTTTTTGCTTGCAATACATTTTATTTAAAAGGTTATTAAACCCTCAGCGTGTTTTTGCATATATCTACTGCTAGCAAGCAATAGATATATGCAAATTTTTTTTTTTTTTTTTAAAACAGGTTTAAACTTACCCGTGTCTTCGCTGCCCGCTCCCGTCCGAACATCTGAAGAGTCTCGTACGGCCGCAAAGGATCTTGGGGTGGGCACATCCGCACTTCAGATGTTTGGCCGGGAGACGAGGAGAGACGCAAGGTAAGTCTATGGAGCGGCGTGCATCAGTACAAACTCCGTGGGACATCAGAGAAGAGAAGGACAGAGGAGTCGGCGCTGGATCGGAGACCCGCACCCAGCGCTGGAGTTACAGCTGAAAACTACACTAAAGAAGAAGATGATCGAATCAAGAGGCATCATTTAAGGTAAGTCCTTACACTAACATCTTACACTACACTAGTGTAGTGTAAGTCCTTACACTACACTATCCTTTAATGCCACTTTAAGTAGTTTAAAGTTAACTTCATATATGTGACAGTGACATTTGTTTTTCAAAAGTGAGCACAGTTCCATATAGATCATGTCACATACATATTATTAGTAGCACTACCGGAAATATAATCTTAGATTAGTAGGAGGATTAGTGAGGTGTACAGTATGGTATGTAGCCTGGTTCAAATGAGCGCATGGGGGAAAAAAATAGCACTGCGCTTCAATTGAGCGCATCTCTGGGTGTGTTGAAGCGTATGTCTGAGGGGTGATTATAAAATGACCAAAATGTAGCACTGCTCTAGTTAGTTGTCCAGGGTCTTGGGGAATGGCAGGGCAGTGTCAAGGGGGTCACAGATTATTGGTCACTAACCTTTTTTTTTTTTTTTTTCCATTTTGCAGGTGTAAAGTTTGAGCCTGGTAGTCCGGGATTTCAGATAACTGGCTTATTGCATTACTGTAAGCACATCAGTATAGCAGGATCTCAAATTATACACACACCTAAATTAATCCACTGAATGACTCCCAGTAGGGATACATACCATCTTTTCTGTTAGGTCTGGATTTTCCATCTGCAGTAGCATCAACAAGAGCGCAGCTAGCTTTCTTATAACAAATCCAAGTGTGTTCTACAAGCATTTTCTTATGAAAGCTCCCCACATTACATTTTTTGGGGGGAAAATATGGATGTTCTAGAAATAATAGGAATAATTATATAAAATATTGCGTCTAAACATTTAAAAAATGTAATTCAATAAACCGAAAGTAACCATAGTTTTCCTTTAAAAAAAAGTTTTGCCAAACATAGATTTAATTTCTGTTTCCCACCTATAATTGTGGCAGGAAAGCTTAACAGGTCTGAGTGGACCGCAGAGAACCATTAAATTAAAGTCAATGGTTAAAATCTTTGAGACAATTGTGCATGCATCGTTTACCTTCCCTGCCTGCTCCATTATACAATGATATAAGAAACAGAAGGTTACTTAGAGCAGATCTGGTCTACACAGTGGAAATGACTTCCATTTGAAGAGTTCTGTCTTTTGTAACTGCGTACATTAGTCGATTTCACTTTAGGAAGCATTATATTTCGTTTTTTATAGACTTCGACAGAAAATAAATACCCCAAATATTTTTTTCTGAATGCTGTAGAACCATTTTCTGCTAGTTTTATTGAAATAAACCAGCATAAAAATATTAATAGTGATAAAACAAAATCTGAAAACGATTTGATAAATAACAATGACTGCTGGTCGCTAATGGCCTTTTCTGAGAAACTGATGAGAATTAGTTCAATTTATGGTTCATCGGGAATCTGGAGTGGTGATATAAAGATTCATTTTGAAAACCTTTTACCATGTCATTCTCATTTCCTTTCATTGCCCGATGGAGACAGTTTGAAGATAAGTCAGGTCAAGATTTTATTCCTTTTGACATATCAACAAGCAGGATGAAGCCACTTTAAAATCAATGGCCTCAAACATAATTACGGGGAAAGGAGAAATAGATTTTTGTAGATTAAAATGCACTTTTTAAAGAAGCAAATTTGCTTGGAATTACTGAGCATTTTAATACCATTGTTATGTTCGTGTCTTTCCAAAGGAAAATTACTGTCTCTTATTTAACCTCAAAATGCAGTGTTTAGAGCTGTGTCACATGAGCAATTTTATAATCGCTAAAAGTCTCATTAGCCTTTTGGTTGCTTGTAAAAAATGAATTGCTGTCAATGGACAGTTTGCGTTAACAGTGAAGGTCTTAGTCTTTGAGTGACTGACTTTTAACAGAGTTTGTGACTAGCTACAAAATAGCTTCAGTAGCTACTCATGTTATCCAATGGTGCAGGTACTGATGTTTCCAGCAGGAACTGTGTTCCTACCTACAAATCATGACCAGAAATAATTACAAACCTCTGCTACAGGCCGTACTTGTGTCATGTTGACCACACACGGTTCAATCAGCTAAAAAATCAGGTCATGTTCGTATTCACTGCATCATGCGTGGGAATTTATTTATTTTTACATCCAATTGATCAGGAAATTATTAGACAGCTTGGAAACATCTTGTTCATTTTCTGCCACAAGCAAATGTTCTGTCCCGTTCATTTTAGAGCATGGGGACAAAAACTGATTGAACATTTCTATGAAAATAATTGTAGTTTAGATCTAAAAGATGACGTGCACTGTGCATATAAAAGGCAAGCTGAGGGTGAAGGACTGGTCACTCACCATTATTGCCTGTATGATTTGTTCCCTATTTCTGGCTTACCGTGCCTTGTGTGTGGATGGGGTCACCTTAGTAAAGCAGGACTGTGATTCCTCCTGTCTGAGCTGCCTCCCAGAATTTTGGGGAACTGATGACTGTTGTCATGAGAGAGGTGGAGGAACTACAGAGCCATAGAATGAAAAAATCGGGAGATCCTTGCACTGCAGGTCCTTGGGTACAGCTTCCTCTCTAGCAAGGGGAACAGTGAGCTGCACAGTAAGGAGATCTCCAAATTTCATGAAATTAGCAGTCAGAGACAGGAGTGCCTTAGATAATCTCTCATTGCAGATATAAAGCTATTGTTGCCCAGACACAGCCAAATAGCAGGACGTTCACTGCTTACAAGACATAATAAAATAAAAGCTGTATGTAAAAGTACAAACATAACATTTACAATAGGGCTGGTGATTAATCAAGTTTTTGCTCTTTTGCAGAGCTACAACATCTGCTGGAAGTTACAGCATCCAACAGTTTGGAGTGTGCTGGATACGTGCATCTTCCTGTTTTGCACTGTGGTTTGACCCACCAACTTCTACACCACTGGTGTTTTAAAATTTTACCTTAGATTTATTTATTTTTCTCATTGATTTATCACATTAGGTTCCAATGGAAAGCCAGTTACCAGTAGGAGATTGCATGAAAAATACACCGTACGCAAACGTTTTAGGCATTTCACCACACTCCATTTTAAATCTGTTGGGGACAAAAACTTCTTTTTATGCCGCAAAGAAGCTTCTGTACTTTTTTGAGCACTGCGCATCACACTGTGAATGGGCACAATAGAAACATTTGTGGAAATCTGGGCGTCGAGCGTTAAAGCAATTCTGGAAACACGCTTCCTATTTCTCAGGTGTCAATGGGGGCAGATCAGTTGCTCTAAAGCTGTGTTTATTACCTTCCTATGAAAATGTGTATTTGATCAAATTTGATCTTGCATTGGAATGCAATAGTTTGGTTTCCTTGAATTGCTGTATTTGTTATGACTTGTATCATTTTCATTCTGTGAAAGGTTCAGCGGCCAGATATACTTAGTAACAGTGTATTTTTTTTTCTTTTCAATCATATAGTAAGTAAGCCAGTTTTGTGTCTTGTCTACAGGTGTAAACAAGGATAATATCCGAGCAGGATGTAAAAAGTGTGGATATCGTAAGTATATATTAAAATAAAACTTTTATTCCTCGTTCTCTAAAGAAAACGCAGCACTGTTGTATGTTTTTATCTATTTTGGGTACATAATGTAATTATCTATTTGGTTTTTGGTACATCTTTAGTTTCGGTTTTTGGGTATATATTTGGGTACATTCCATGTAGGGGCTCATACATATGGGTTGTCGGTGTTAGTTACAGAACCTGGCACTTCCCGAAACATCCAGGACTGCCATGTTCTCCTTTAGAGGGGAAGCAGTAATTGGATTGTACCTTTTGCATCCAGTGTTCGTTTGAAAGTGTCACATTAAAGTATATTTAGAGCCAACATTTTTATATTCTTTTGCTCTGTATGCTTTGGGAACTTCACCCCTCTATTTGTCCTGGGTAACTATTTTCCCATCAGTGACGGGAAGTTCAGAATTTTATAGTTACTGTCACTGAAACAGGAAGTGAGGGGAAACCGTGACACCTGTTCTGCAGACAACTCAAGTCGTCTTTTTTTTTTTTGCCTTGGGTCCCCCCTTAAAATCATTACTAGAACCCATTCTACGGTAAGGGTTTGCTGTTGATTTTGAGGGGAACCACAAATTGATTTTTAAATTTTTTTCATTAGGGTGCCTTGAGATTTTGCCATGAATGCAAAAAAGCTTGAGAAACACTGGTCTAAGAGGAGATTCCTCTTTGCTGGGAAAAGTAAGTAGAGGAATATCTCCCCAAAGTAGACATTAAAAAAAAAAATCCAATTCCTATTTAAGACAAAATACATTTTGGCTATACATTAACTTTACAGCAGACACTTTCCTAAGGACTTTTCTTTATTGTGCCATTTCATTTTGGTTATTGGGAAACTCACTTGTTGTCCCTCTCTAACAGCATTGAACAGAGTGCAAGCATGATTAAAAACCTTTGGTAGTTTATACATACAGTTCCTATTTAAAAAAAAATATATATATATATTCCTATTTTAGGGCTTGTTTACACTAAAATTCATGTGCGGACTAGTGTGCTGAGTGAAGCCCGGCAGGGAGATAGAGGGGAGAGGTGTAATGTGTTGTTTCAGTGGAATTGGTGCATTACACTTTTTGCCTTTTTAGTTTTTTTGCAAAGTGTACACTCCATTTGAGGTTTTTTTGCTGGGAGAGAAATGGCTTTGCAGTTCTTCCCAGGATTTCTAGATTTAGCATGAGATCCTGGAACTGGGAGATTTCAAAGAGAATTGGGAGGGATGAAATCTCTATTCCTGGGTCCAAGGTTTAGTAGTGGCCAGCACCTAGTGATTGCACAGCCCTTATGGAAAGGGTGCTGGCTGATGTTCAGGGCTCTTGCTGGGAAGAGAAACTGATTGTGTTCAGGAGTCAGTAAGACTCCACCCAGAAGCCAAAGTGGAGCCAGGTGGCTGTGTGTGTGTTGGAGGCACCTGGGAGACAGCCGAGGAGGTTTAGAGAGTCAGTGACTCATGAGGGATGTGTGGAGGAATCTTGCTGCTAAAAGTCCTGGGACTAGGACACATGGAGTATATGTGACAACCTTGCGTCGGTGAGACATTGTCATATGGGCTGAAAGACAATCAAATCTTATGTTGTTTTTAATGAAGAAAGTAATTGTTCTTTTGCTGAAGAAATAAAAGACTGTCCTTTTTATATTAAAACTGCTTCAAGCCTGGTCCTTAAGTGCTCACCATATGTGCTAAATTCCCCAGATATCACAATATATACATATATATTAGGGATGCACTGACATTTCGGCTAAAAATGGTACTTTGGGCAAAATGCCGAATGTACCATAACGGCCCAAAATGTGGCCTGAAAATTCAAGTGCATCCCTAGCTTCTCTCCTCCCCACTGGACACCGGTAAGTGTCCCCTCTAATGCCCGATGCTGTTTCCTGCCTGTGTCGACAGAGGTAGCGGGAATCCAAGGGGACACAGCCATCATCCAAGAGGGAGGAGAGAAGCTTTTAGGAGACCGAGAGGGGAGGAGACAGCTGTCACTGGAAGCTGAGCTCTCCTCCCGCACCAACCCGCTCGGCTTCCTGTGATAGGCGAGTACAAGCACTCAGAATGATCGCTGAGTGTTTGTATATAACTGAGAACATAGTATGCGTACTATGTCCCCAGTTATGAATGAACAGGAAGTGTTCTACATCACTTCCTGTTCATGATTATGCACATAGTAACTGATACTATCTCCTCAATTTATGAATGGACAGGAGTAGGGCTGCAGCTAACGATTATTTTCATAATCGTTAAGTTGCCCAATTTTTTCAACTAATCAACTAGTTGTATAAAGAAACAATTCCTCTCTCGCAATTTAGTCGATTTTAGTTGTTTGTCCTCAATCTCTTTTTCTATTTTTAAAGGCAAATATCAGGTGTCTGTTTAGACCCCCTGATATTTTCACTAAGGACCCTGACAGTAAATTAAAAAAAAATTATTTAAAAAAAAATGTAAAAAGGTTGGGGGGAAAAAAACCCAACAGTTCTTGGTTTTAGCCTGACAATTTTGTGTGCGTGCGTGCGTGCGCGCTCGCTCTAGGGAACTCCACTCTTCTTGGTAAACTATGAGAAAAGCCAAAGTAGTATGATTGGATGTTTGTTGTTATTGGCAAAGGGTCAGGTAGTAGAAATTGATATCGTTTTGGTGTTGTATCATGATTTATGTCTTTTCTTTTCAGCTGGCCACCTTACGTTTGAGTGTAGAAATTTCCTCAGAGTGGACCCACAGCGAGACATTGTGTTAGATGTGAGCAGCACAAGCAGTGGGGACTCTGATGAAGAGGACGAGATCCCAACTCAGCCCCCACTTTCTGTAGATAAGAAAAGTAAGTTCCTACTATACCTATGTGTTGTCTGGGACCCTGAAAAGAAGATCTCTTCATGGTTGCAATCAGCTTAGCCATTTCAGTTGATATGTAACTATCACTGCTTGTAAAATCTCTGTAAATCCCTGTAGAAAATCTACTAGAGACCTCAAGGAATGCTAAATTAGCTTTCCAGGACACGGATAAAAAAAAGAGGATGGGACATTCCAATCAAAACAGAAAAAAAAAGGTTTTTAAACTAAACTGAACTTGATGGTTGTATGATTTTTTTATTGTTTTTGTTACACAAAGAAAATCAGCAGGGTGCAGTTAATTTTCACACAGATTCAGTTTTTGTTATAAAAGAAGGCGAAGAGGAGCTTCATTCACTGTGCCAATCCAGTAATGGATTTTTTTTGGACATTTTACACACATGCAGTGGTTACTTTAGCAGTAGGCTATTTTATTATAGGTTATAGTTGCCATCTACATTAATTACACCCTATATACTCAGTATAATCATCTTCCACCGTTGGTAATGTGCACCTCCTAAACAAAAATATTTATATCCTTTTACAAGCCCTGTCTTCACCCAGTGGTCACTTTATCAGGGACACTTGCTTGATAATGTGCTAAGGTCAAGATGTTTAGTGATTGATTTAAAGATATTTTATGGAAAAAGGTGCCATTTTGGCCATATGACAATTGTTGGGGCAATGTTGGCAGTTGCAGCATCTTGGAAACTGCTTGTTTCCAAACAGTTTCACACATTACAGTCTCTATAAGGTACAGGAACTGGTGCAAAAAGCACAAAACGTCCTGGCATTCTGCAGACATATGCATAATGTCTTCTTTGAACACATTTCATTCAAACCATGAAGACCATGTGGTGCATTTGCTACAGCAGCTAAAGACCAGACTGGCTTCTTCTCTGTCAACTAATAGGAAAGGTGAGGCTGCAATGGGCTAGAGGGATCTGGACCCCTGAATAAATGAAAACGTTGCCTGATCTGGCAATTTTTTATTACAGTGTTGACTTGCAGATAGCAGGGTCTGAACGTCTATAGAGTATGAATCCATGGATCCATCCTGTCTTGTGTCAAAAATTCAGTGGTGTGGTTCAAACTAGAGATGTACCAATACAGGTATCGGTATCGATACTGAGCATTTTCATAAGTACTCGTACTTGTGAAAATGCCCTAATACTAAGAACCGATACCAGCGCTTTAAATTTTTTATTTGAAGCCAGTGCTGTAAACAGGTGCCGCGGTGCACAGGAATTCTGCCAAGGTCCCCAGCAAGGCAGCCTTCCTGTGAAGTGCAGCGCCTGTTTACAGCACTGGCTGCACATCTCCTCCCTGAAACCACGCTGCCTGCATCCACCCGCAAGATCCACTGGGACCCCTGGTGATATCTCGCACAGCCCTTCTGAGATCGTCTGCTGGAGACGTCAGGCCAGCACCCAGAGCAGCACCGATTATATAGCTTTATATTATTCTGTATTGAAGTATAATGCATTGCTGAGATTTGTCCTCCATAGCTGCTGGTATTTTGCATTGCTGTATAATGTATTGCTGGGATTTGTAGTCCTCTATAGCCAGTGCCATTTTTCATCGCTGTATAATGTATTGCTAAGATTTGTAGTCCCTCTACAGCTTGTGTCAGTGGCAGAGCTGCCAGGGGTGAAGCGTTTGCAGCTGGGACCCGGCCCTAGCACTTCACCACTGTCCTAAAATCATTGGTCTGTATTATAAAAACAAAAAACACTGCGCTGTCTCCATCCCTTCAAGTGTACCCCTATTTAGTGGGAAAAAAAACATTTCCACTAAATTCACTCACACAGTGTCATATAGTGTCCTCCACATATAAAGTGTCCATTAAGTTGTGACAACAAAGATCTGTGATCTATCGTGACGTATTCCTTCTTATAGCCACTTGATTTCAAATAGATTATAAATGAATACGTATAATCAAAACATTCCTACTCCACTGTGACTTTTTGTGATTCACTCCAACATAAAGTGCTTCCCAGTGGTCCAGCTTATAATCCATAATAGAAGTCATGGAGGGTTGGTGCTCGAAGTGACAACACGGATGGCGCCGTGTCAGATACAGTCCATAATACAAGTCACCAGCACTCGATGATACGTGCAAAAAGTAAAGCACTTTTTATTAAATCGTCACATGCATCATACAGCCATGTGGTCACTATGTCACCCAGAAGAAGGGACCCTGTGTGGCCCCGAAACGTTGGCTGTATGACTCATTTGACAATTTAATAAAAAGTGCTTTACTTCTTGTACGTATCATTGAGTGCTGGTGACTTCTATTATGGACTGTATCTGACACGACGCCATCCATGTTGTCAATTCGAGCACCAACCCTCCGTTAAGGTCTGTAGGCTGAATGGAGTGCAGGTGATTTCGTGTTTTAGATCGCAATCACTAGCACACTCACCAGATCCTCTAGAGACCACAAAGAATGGTCTATAAACGCTCTGTGTACTTCTTTTGGCTTCAAATATCTTTCTCTCCACTAGGTCACCGATGGTTAATGTGCATAGGATCCCTCTCGGGTTGCAGGACATCACACGACTCAGTCTTTTTTTCACTGCAGCTGTCACAGAGGGTGGGATAGATTTGGGATATCGCCATAGCGTGGATAATCTTTTGCTTAGTATTGGTCTGTATTGTTTAAGAAAAACTGTCACATGACACAAAAAAGTTTCGGTAATTGGTATTGGCGAGTGCTCGAGGAAAAGTATCCTTACTCGTACTTGGTCTGGAAAAAATGGTATCTGTGCATCCCTAGTTCACACTTTTGCTCCTTCCAGAGGGGACTTGATTGCAATTTTCAGCTTCACTTGTCATTGAATTCTGGGGCTAGGTTCACACCAGATGCAGTGCGTTCCGGCCCGATTCTGGCCAGAACGCACTGCATCTCATTGCCGTCGGCTCACTTCTTTTGCGGGCCAGTAGGGGGCGTGGCGGGCCATTGAAGTGAATGGCACCATAGCCACGCCCTCCGGCCGCAATGCAATCGCCCACAGGGTATCGCAACGCACATTGTGCCTGCGGTCCGGTGCGATCAAAATGCTGCAAGCACTATTTTGATCGCATCGGACGGCAGGCACAATGTGCCTTGCGATCGCATTGCAGCCGGAGGGTGTGGCTATGGTGCCATTCACTTCAACAGCCCGCCACGCCCCCTTCCTGCCCCTCGAAAAATTGAGCTGGCCGCAATGCGATGCAGTGCGTTCTGGCCAGAATCGGGCCGGAACGCACTGCATCTGGTGTAAACCTAGCCTGAGTGATCCTCGAAGAGTCTCAATCTCATGACAAATTGATTCCAACCACACAACCCCAAAGCCCTTAGACACAGGCCCTAAATTGTCTTTTGATCCCACAGCATATCTGACTATCATTACTGACAAAGTGCACCTCTATACAGGTGTCCCTTATTCAGTGGCCACTAAGTCAAGTTATTAAAAGATGTTATTATTTAGTCTTTTATGAACATGAAAAGGTAGCTGGGGGCTATAAAATATGATTCACAGATGTTAATTATACCCGAGTGACAGCTGCCTCATTGTTTATGTTCCCATTTTTACAAATTTTTGTCCTCGTGTTAGTGGTTAAGCTGTACGGGTGATCTCACGAGTGCCACTTTTCAGACTTTCTGAACTGCAATTAGCTTTTTAATTGTTCTCAGTCACATTATGCTGAAAGCAGAGAGAGTAATTATTTTTGAGAGCTTTCGTAAAGAGGATTTGGAGTTTAAATTCTGGTTTCTGTGCTGATCCTAAGGAAAATCGCAGTGATTCTCGTGTAATATATTACCCCCCTGTCCTGCAGCTATCAGATAGTTTTATACAATTATTGCTTCTTCTATATTTTTGTACATAGAAATATACTTTGTATGGCAGTAATGTAGAGGTGGACACTTGATTAGACAATCTAGTAGCCAGTCTGTCAAATCCAGCAGGATTTTTATTGGAGCCAGTGCCATTGACTACAGCAAGAAAAGATCTGAAAAGTTAGGCACCAGCTGTAATTTTTGGCTACCTGGCTCCTAGGATTTGTCCAGCCCTCCAGTAAGGCCACTTAGTTGGCACCATTGATAATTGCTTAATGGTATAATGTATTTAATGCCAGTATAGGCCTATTTCTTTGCTATATTATATTTTCAGTTCACTTATTGGTATGAAGTATTGTTTAAAGTGTTGCAGTGTACTACTGGTCTGTTTTGTCTGTTTAGGGGGAGGTCCCAGAAATGCTCAGTGAAAGAACTAAACATATGGATTTTCTTAAAGTCTGTGGCTGGCCATGCAGTATTTGAAATTCATACAATGTGTGACCCTGCCCTCTCGAAAAAGTTGATTACTGAATGCAGTAGTGGCAGTGAGAGATGTGGATGGAGACATCTGTTAGATTTTTTTTATTTTTTTCATTCTGCCCTAATAGTGTATATCCAGCTAATGTATGCACCAGAAATACCTAGGAACACTTGCCATAATGTGATCACATTTCAATTTGGTTTCAGTTCACAGCAGCTTCCTATCGTGTACATTAACTACCAAACCCTTAGCGCAGAATTTTTATTTATTTTACTTGCCATAATGTGCCAGTATGCGTACATAGCATACTTACACATTATTGAAAACTTAACATGGGTTTTTTTGTTTTTTTTTGTTCAACCAGCAGACGGACCAAAAATAAAATAGAACAGATTCCTCTATTAGCGCTTACAAGTGTTGATTGAGGAATACCCTTCTGTTCCTTTTGTATTCTGACAGCGGCCTCCAATCAGCTGCTTGCTCCATTCAGCTGAGAATTTTCCAACCCGCTTCTTTTATCAGTTGATTGAAGGATGCCTGATGGGAGGGTGCTGATCGCAGCACCCATGCAGCAAATTTCGGCCGGCCAGAAAGAAGGTAAAATAGCCTACTTTACCTTCTCGTTTGGTCTTCTCCAGAGAAAACGGAACAGCGCTCACTTTCGCCACTCCAGCACGACCGATCATCTTCTTGAATTCTTCTTCAGCTCCAGTGTCTTGAAATTGGCCATTGGGTGCCTACTGATGATGTAAGTTTTGCACATACACACAGAAGTAACATTATCCTGACACCCCAACTCTATACTCATCATCTAAAGATGCAGAGAGCAGATCCAGAGTGTATACTGTTTCATGGGCATGAGCAAAGTCTTCTACCAAAAACTCTACCTACTAGCAGTTTTTTGTACTTCAGTTCAGCTTCATACATTATGATTGACACCTACAAATACAAAAGTAGTTGCCAGAATTTTTTTTTTTTTAAAGGAGAACTATGAGGTGTGTGATTTCCACTCATCCTCGTAGTTAGAACCGACCTGTGAGAAAGAAGCTGTCACAGGTCAGCTCTATAGATCGGGAAGTGAGCAGAAACATGCAGCCGACCTGCTCACCGCAGTAAGCGGTAACTGCCAGTCACCACTCCCCGCAGGTATTCCCCCCCTCTCCGATCCTCCAGCGCTGACTGGAGGAATGGATGGGGGAGGGGGCGCGGGCACAGCTGGCTCTGCCTCTAGCTAGACAGTGCCAGCTGGGTGGATCTGGACAGTATGGTCGGGATCTGTCCTGGCTGCTGCGCTCTCAGTATATTGCTGAGTATATTGCATATTACTTACCCCATAGTTCTCTTTTAATTGTATAGAGAATGCATAGTCTGCTTTAGTGCTGGAATGTCAATAAAACATCCTTTAATTTCTTTAAAGGGAAACTGTAGGGGTTTAGATTTAAAGTGGACCTTTACCCTTTTTTACTAAATGTCACAGCAGGTTGCATGGTGGCTTAAAATCATATTACATTCATTAGTTCAACTTCTTTTTCATTTACTTACAAAAAGAGCTCCTCTACTTAATTTTTTTTTTTACTTTATATGTTTTACAAATATTTAATAAATATCACAAGGCTCCCAGAACATTAAGGCCCCATTCACACTGAGCGTATGGCGTGTTTGTCGCGTGATTTGCATTTTGCGCGATATTGCGCGGTTTGTCGCGCAAATGGTTGCATTGAGCATAGTAGAATCGCGCCTAAATCCGCTCCAAAAAGGGTCCTGTTGTAGCGACGCATGACACGCGACAGCGACGAACAGAGCCCCATTGCCATGCATTGGAGAGCGATATCGTGCGGTAAATATCCGCGATATCGCGCGGTTTACCACGCGATAAATCGCTCAGTGTGAATGGGGCCTAAGGGTTTTCAAGAGAGAAAGTAGTTATCTCCTTTAAAAGAACAGTGTCTCTTAATGAAACCATGGATGGAAGTATACAGAGCAAGAGGGCGAAAGGAAGATGGGTTGCTGCTCTGACACATCCTCTTGTGTGTTTAAATGTAACAGTCATACTTTATAAACCAACAAGCTTTTTATAACAAGAGGTAATTAGAAACTGCAAACCTGTGAAAAGATCCTAAAGTTCCACATGCTTATAAGATTACATTTATTTTGTAATTCTCTGACATAGACACTGTCACCTTGCACTTTCAGGACATTGTAAAGTGACCCTGCACCAGGTACACTCACCATACCAGCACTCGCCTGCTGCTTCTTCCTCCTCCACAGTTGGTGACAATACTCTGAGCATTTGATCTCCTTCCATTTGACAGTGCTCAGGTGCCCTAGCAGCCAATTGCTAGGCATGAACACTGCGGCATGACTAGAAGTGACGTCACCACTCTACTTGGAGGTGCTTGCATGACTGCAGCAAGAGTGAAGGAGTGCTGGTAAGGTGAGTAGTACTGGTCTGCGGTGGGGGGAGGAAGGATTGGCACTTGCCAAACACACTGTCATCTTGCCCTGAATGATGGAAAAAAAACTTTTTCAAATTATATCTTAGTCCTTCTCAGTCCTTCTCATAATAAAGAGAGAAAAATATGTTCAAAACCACTATAAATTATTTTTAAGGCAAATAACTGACAAGTGTCTAGTCACATGTGCCAAAAATCCAGGAAATAAAGAGAGATCGAGTATTCTGCCCTTAGTAAACATGGCCACGGTCAGAAGACTGGTGAAAGAAACGACAAATAAGGTGTGCATATATCTAGAAGTATGTGTTTGTATATTGTAATTACTAAACATTTCTAAAGGTGTGTTGTTTGTTTTAAAGATATGGGTAAAGGTCATTTTTTTAACTTTTGTATGTTTTTGTTTTACAAATATTTATATATTTAACAGCATAAATAGCACATGCATTTGTAACATATGGTGATATTTTCCAAAAACTATTTTATATACACAGGGCTGCAGCTAACGATTATTTTCAAAATCAATTAGTTACCCGATTTATTAAGTTCGATTAATCGGATTTTTAAAAAAAGGCTCCAGTGATGGACTACTAGTTTGTATTGAGATTGTAGTCCATCACGGGAGCAAGCTTGGAGCGGTGGAAGTAAAAAGAAAGTGTAGCGTGCAATATAGTACATTATACAGCATCGCAATGCAGAATACCAGCAGCTATAGAGGAATACAGCAAATCGCAGCAATAGTACATTATACTATAATCTACTATTGCTGGGATTTGTAGTCCTCTGTAGCTGGCGTTATTCTGCATTGCGCTGTATATAATTTATTATTGCTGGGATTTGTAGTCCTCTATAGCTGGTGCCATTCCGCATTGCGCCGTATAATGGTTATACGGCGCAATGCAGAATACCACTGACCAGTTATAGAGGAATGCAACAAATGCCAGCAATAATACATTAAACACCCTGTATAATGTATCATTGCTGGGATTTGTTGTTCCTCTATAGCTGGTGGTATTCTGCAGTGTGCCGCTGTATAATACATTGACATTCTGCATTGTATTGTATTCTGCATGGTACTCTGTATTGTATAATACAGCGGCACAATGCAGCATACCAGATATATATGTCAGCATACCAGATAAATATATCTGGTATGCTGCATTGTGCCGCTGTATTATACAATACAAAATGCCATGCAGAATACAATACAATGCAGAATACCAATGTATTATACAGCGGCACACTGCAGAACATTAGCAGCTATAGAGGAACAACAAATCCCAGCAATAATACATTATACAGGGTGTGTAATGTATTATTGCTGGGATTTGTTGTTCCTCCATAGCTGCTACTGTTCTGCAGTGTGCCGCTTTAAAAAAAACAACAAAAAAACAGGAAACATTAAAAAGCTCCCGGCCGATCTCGATGGCTTACTTTGAATGACGGTGGGTCCTTTTGTTGTCTGCGGGCAGCAGCGAGTCGGGAAGCTCACCGAGAGGAGAGGGCCAGACGCATGTCCTCAGCGTGTGCGCTGGGCGTGACGTAAGCGGCGTCGCGTGAGCGGGTTTACCGGCGTGGGCGTGAGCGGCTTAACCGACGCGGACGTGAGCGGGAAATTAGCATTTTAGCCGACGAATCGACGATGGAAAACGTTCAACGTTTTCCATCGTCGAGGGCAAAGTAAAAAGAAGGGAAGGGAGGGCAAAGTAAAAAGAAATCGTTCACTCCTCTGAAGTTGAGGATTGTGATTTTAAACAAGTGAAACTTATTTTATCTTGGTACAAAGGTAAATTCAAAGAATGAAGTAAGTGATGAAATTAAAGCATGTCTAATCAGTGTTGTTATTATTTTGTTTTAAAACGTGAAAAACAATGTAAATCCCATCTTCTGTCAAGAACAAAAAGGTTCAGCGGTATAAAACACTTATAAAAAATAGTTATTACATATGAAACCGAATGCTTGACCCTATCACAAGGCTCAATGCATTTAAAAGGAAAGGATTATAGGGAGACATGCTAGTATGCATTGCTCATATAAAGTGGGCTGATCATATAAAACAAACACACCAGAGAATTCAGGAAGCAAGATGTGCCTTACAAATATGTTTAGCATGTGCTTGCTTCCGGACTCCAAAGTGAAGCACCATTTCATAGGAGATTATATTATAGGATTATAGAAGAAAAAAGAACCAGGAGGAGGAGAGCACGAGTCATGTGACCAGCCTCTTTATCCTATCGTGGAGTGGTCTCTGCAGTGTTATGCAGAGAACACTTTTGGGAACACAGTCACCACAGTTCGGCTTTACAAATGAGATGCACAGTGTGGAGTCGATCCACTCCTCACTATAAATAGGCTTTCCCTCTCTTTCTGCAGGTTGTGCTTGGGACCTGAGGAAGTTGGGGAGCATTGATTTGATATTTGATTCACAGTAAAGTACATTTAAAAATTTGGTTTGTCGCTGGGAACTCTTTATTCTTGTATATGAGATCAAAGCCTCTGCACAAATACCCATAATGTTCCCTGGGGAGGCATGTATGTTTGGATACGCACATTTAAGTAATAGAATAGTTAGCAATGTATATCACCTATAAATAATATACCCTATGCAATTTTAAGAACAAAAAAGAAAGTGTGTTGGCGATCTGTATTTGAAATTGGTTTACGCATAGAATTTGTGCTCACTATACCAACATGTATTTGGTGCAACATGATATATGAATGTACAACTTTTTCTTAATCATATTTTTAGTTTTATATTAAAGAATAAGAAATAGGATGTTATTACCTATTTTCTTGTACACTTGGTATATATAAGAGGCTACCTTTTTTTTTTTTAAGTTCTAGTAAAGGCTTAGCTATTTTTTTTTTTTTTTTTTTTTTTTTTACAAAAATTCATTCTCTTTTTTGTTACAGTCACTTTAATGTGTGAGTTCAGCCCAAATATTTTTTTAAAATATACTTTGACAGGGTTAACATGCCAGTCAGGTTTCGTTACTATCCAGAACGTCTTTATACAGACTTACTAGGTTTAGTGAGGGGAAATCTCTCTCCAAACAGAACAGAGCTCTAAAATTTGGTGGACGTAAACTTTAACTGGATGTTGGTTAGCTTTTTTTTTTTTTTATTTTTTTTTTTTTACCATAATGCATTCTCTGCTATGGCAGCTCCTAGAGCTGGTACGGTGATGGCTTTATCACGCCTACCCGTCTTGAGACATCTCTAAGTAGTATGAACTGGTTTAAACCATGCTCAGCCTGCTTAATCCTGTTCTTAAGTAATTTAACTCCCTCTAGAAATTAACAGTTGTATAGATTATCCTTATCTGTAAAATGTGCAATTATTTTGTCTAATTCTAAACTGTGAAATGTATTTGGAAAATAATAATAATCCCATTACTAGAGGATTTACAGTTCTTTTAGATGTTTCCTTCGATAGTAACCTATTAATTACACATCACATCACATTGTAGCAACCACATTAGAAGTGTTTTATTTTTAAATGCTAATTTCCTTTTAACAGCTGCCCCATTTTTCTAATTACCTTTTGATAAAACTCGCAAGTAATAAAACAGCTTTATTAATTCCGTAACTCCCAAGACATTCATTGTCAAAGTTAGTATTGTGGCGATAATTACATTTCTGCAACAGTTCCTTTTTTTGTGATCTCAGCAGTTGAACAAATTAAATATAAAATAATTTTTTCAACACGTCGGATGTTTGTATTCCCAATGTTTCCTGAAGACTCAGTTGATTGTTAGTATATCTATTTCTCTCATATCTTAGGCATTGTGATGGAAGTGATATTTCTGAAATAAACTTTTGAAAATCAAATCTTTCATTAAAAAAAAAAAAAAGCTTTTATTTGTTTTATACTGAGGTAGACCCAAAAACATGTTAACTAACATACCTGTAAATATTGCTTTGATCGCCTAATAATTTTCAAGTCCTTCTCCAGAGAAAAAAACTCTACCACCTGCACTGCAAGGGTTATTTTGGTCTAGGATACCTGTGTAAAGGATTTTTACTTACTTGATCCCAGCTCCTGCAGCCTCTTCTCCCTCTATGCTCTATAATGTCATTATAGGCCTGCATTATACATGAGGGTGCGAATCAACAGTTCACAAGCCAGAATGTAGGGGAGACTAGGAGAGCACCTACTGCCGGGGGAAATTGGATCAGTTGAGTAAAACTGCTTTACACAGGTACCCTTAAATGCGAGGGTAGCCCCACTGCAAGGGGGAGGGGTTTTTTCCTCCAGAGATGAGCTTAAAGCCCTTTTCACCCTCCAAATGGTTTTGATAACTTCACAAATAAAGATTAGACAGCACCAAATGCTGGCGAGCCGTAAATACTTGAGATTTCATCACTGCAGAACACCTTGGAAATAACTTCTGTTCATTTCAGTGTCCAAACAGACTGCACTCCAAGGATCTTCAATAATATTCCAAACTTTATTGAAATCCACAAATGAAATGTCAATAAATGGATATACACCAACACTGCAAACCCCCAGTACACCGAAATCCTCGAATACGTTTCACCGATAAAGTTATGATTATTATTGGAGGTCCTTGGAACACGGACTGTTTGGACACTGAAGTGGTTGGAGGTGAGAACGCACCTTTTTGGCCAGCACCATTGGAGGCTCAAGAACATGATTGTGGCCTGAGAAGCGGAGCGGTGAGATCTCCTTGTGCCTCTAAACATACATTCATAATTAGGAACATTCCCCTATAGCTTCCCATGAGGCAATGTGGGATGCATTTCAATAGGTTGTTGAGGCCTTGCATTGCATTGTGGGATAAAGTGTGAGTTTTTTTCTTTGCTGCCAAACATTATTTGCATTCTGCAGTCAGGCAGGGGAAGGGACAAGGTGCTTAGTAGGATTGTTTGCTGGGTTTCCCAGTCTAGCTCCCCAAATATATTTTAGGTTGACCATCTGTATTTTAGTGAAGTACATCATATGTAGCTTTGCCAAACAAACGGTAATCCTACAATTTTATTATTTTTTGCATTTTCATATTGTCTTATGAATTTGCCAGTTCCTGCAGGATAAAATCCTGCAGGAACTGGCAAATTGGATTTTATAGCAATGAATTAGGAAACGTAAAGATCTCTACAAATATTGTAGAATATTTGCCTGTTCTGGCTATTTGTGGTGAGAATGAGTAGGGAATCTCCATGACTAGCCAACATTCCCTGACTGAACCTGCCTTTGTGGGAAGTCTTTGTAACTACAGGGACAGGGCTTAGCTGCTTGGGTTTGGGGGGCAGGCAGAACAGCATGGACAGAAATTGAGGCTCCATGTATAACTAGGTCCTGGGATCTAAGTGACTCTCGGGGACACAGGCTTTACCTTATAGACCAACACAAGTACTTTCAGACACAAGATGCAGCATTTGAGCACTGTTGTTGCCTTAGAAACATTTTAAACCAGGTCAAGTTATCTTCAATGCCTTGTACACTCGTGTGTCTGTTAGATCTTTTAATTTTATTTCCTGCAAGTTGGTAAAAAAACACTTGTATTTTGTAGTGGCGTTTTCATGTGTTTACACCAGGAAGGACTAAGAGAAACTTTCGGAAGCCAAAAAATAAAGCAGGGAGCTCCTAAAATATTGAAGGTACGTTAGGACATTACCCATGTGGTTAAAATCACAAAGAACCTATGCTTGTAATATTTTTTAAATCCTACATTTTAAAGTTTGCTAAGACTGGCAATTTGTATTATTGATGTATTATTTTGATTGATAATAATTGCAACTTTTGTGGGAACAAGTAATTACTGTGGAATGTTATAGTATTAAACCTATATGACACACTCCTACGGCATTAAATGTTATGAGACATACTATAATTTTTAAATACAACATGAAATATTGTGAACTTTCTTAAAACTGAATTTTCAGCTTTTGAACAGCAACTTGCTAAAGACATTAGATTTGTTTTTTGTATATTCAAAAGAACTAATGCCTCATTTTAATGGTCAATTGTACACTTGTCCTTTTATGTTGTCTGTTAAGTAACCATCTCATAGTTCTCCTTTTAAGGAGCATACAGAGCTCCTTGGATTTGTACATCTCTGTTTTAATGTATGTTTTTATTTTTTATAAATTATATATTAGGGATGCACCGATACCATTTTTACAAGTACTGATACTTGTCCAAATACTCACAGATGCAAGTACTTCTTCTAAAACAATACAGACTAATGATTTCAGGACAGTGGTTGAGTGCCAGGGCCCAGTCCCAGCTGCAACCGTTGCAACCCTGGTAGTTCTCGTGAAAATGCAGATACTTGGTAGCACTGGTATCTGAACATCCCTAGAAGAAAGTGTAAAAGGAGATAAATTATTGCTTATTCTACCAACATTTTCTAAAAATGTCCTAGACAGATTATTGGTACCCCTAGAAAGGAGTAAGTAATTGGATTACAGATATTTCAAATTGTTTTCCGTTATTAGTTTCACACCTCTTTATTGTTGTAATGAGTCAGTCAGCTTATTTAAATAGAGCAAAGTAGTCACTCTGCTCTTTGATATCATGGTGTGCACCACACTGAACATGGACCGGGGAAAGCAATAGAGAGCTTTCTGAGGAGATCAGAAAGAACATTTATAGATAAACATGTCAAATGTAAAGGCTATAACACCAACCTCAAGCAGCCTGATATTCCTGTGACTACAGAAGGGCCATGTGAATGTAGCCAACCTCCCTGGCCATGGCTGCAAGAAGGTTAATGTACATCAGTGTCTGATAGCACCATCCATCACTTGTTTTGAGTGACAGTGGGCTCAAAGGAAGAAGGCCCAGGAGGACTCCACTGAAAAACATTTTTTAAAAAGTCCTTAGGACAGATTAGAAAAAAACTGGAGCTTTTTGGCAAGTCACATCACCTCTATGTTGACAAATTGAATTGACAAAAAATGATATTTTTAAAGAAAAGAACACTGTACGTACTGTGAAACATAGAAGAGATCTGGTTATGTGTTGGGGCCGCTTCGCTGCACCTGAGACTGGGTGCCTTCAATCTGTTCAGGGCACAGTGATATCTCAGGACACAGGGCACAGCGGTGTCTCAGTTAGGGATGTTCAGATACAAAGTACCGTATTCGGGTTCAAGTACAATTATATGTACAGATACTTTTCCAGCTCCAAGACTAGACTAGATAAAAATTCAAAAGTTAAGAGCAGCTGCCATTGTTAAAGGAGAACTATGAGATGAGTGATTTCCACAATAAGACTGTCACAGGTCGACTCAGTAGATCGGGAGGTGAGCGAACACATACCAGGTTCGCTCACCTCTTGATCCTGTCACGGCTCTCTGCCGTGACAGGGGGATTGCTGGATTCCCCTCTCCCCGCTCCGATCTGCCAGCGCTGACTGGCCGAACGGATGGGGGAGGGGGTGGGTACAGCTGGCTCTGCCTCTAGATAGTGACAGCTGGCTCTGCCTCTAGATAGTGACAGCTGGCTCTGCCTAACGCAGCTGGGCGGATCCCGTCATCTACGCCGGGATCCACTCCGGCTGCGGCATCTCAGTATACCGCGAGCTGTAGCTCGCGGTATACTGAGCTTAGGGTAACGGGAGGACGCTAGTTTGTGTCCTCCCGTTACCCTAAGGAGAACTATGGGGAAAAACACTGACCCCATAGTTCTCCTTTTTAAGGAGCATACGGAGCTCCTGGAATTTGTGCATCCCTGTTTTAATGTATGATTTTTTTAAAATAAATTATATATAAAGGGATGCACCAATACCATTTTTACTCACAGATACAAGTACTGATACATTTTTGTTGTCATGTGACATGTTTTTAAAAAAAACAATACAGTTGTGGAGTGCCGGAGCAAGGTCCCAGCTATAACCATGGCAACCCTGGTAGTTCTCGTGAAAATGGCAAGTATCGGCACTGGTATATGAACATCCCTAGTCTGTCGCAGGTCATGGATCCTCCAACAGGCTAATGAGCTACACCACACAGCTAAAAGCACCCAAAAGAACAAAACATTGGACTATTCTGAAGTGACCTCTTTTGAGCCCTTATCTGAATTTTATTGAACCTCCTATGGAAAGAACTGAAACATGCAGTCAGGAGAAGGCCCCCTTCAAACCTGAGACATGTAAAGTAACAAGACAGGGACTGAGCCGATCTACCTGTTGGCAAGTCCAGAAGTCTCATTGAGAGCTACAGAAATCATGTGTTTGCAGTGATTAGTCCCTTTTATCTTTAGCTGTGGTTGTGCAACAAAATATATTAGCTTAAGGGTTCTATCATTTTTGTCAGTTTCATTTGTTTTATTAAAAAATATTTTGTTAAATCATAAGCAAAGTCTGATTTTTATTAAATATGGAATAGGCAATGGTAGATGCCAATCACTTTGTCCAATTTTAAGTTATTTAAGACAAAAGTGTTTTTTTCTTCATGGAAAGTAACCAACAAATTTCTTCACGTCTGTATATTGAGGACCTTTTTCTACCACAGTCTGCATTCATTTCTCAGGGATTGACTTTAAGACTAAACATTAGTAACATTTTCTTTTCATGAAAAGAGAAAATGACTCTGTGGCATTTTATGGCTTGTTGATCCTTCAGTCTTGTGTGAGTGTAAAAAAGGAATATAATTAAACTTGATTATTTAAATTCAGCCTCACTAAACATAACCTTTTACAAACCTGGACAATTTAAACTGAACATATGAAAAAATGGATAAGCAGATGTTAGCTTTGCTGAAAACCCGTCAAAACAAATAGATTTAAAGATGTAGGCAGCTGCATTTATGTCATTCAACTTTCAAAGAAAACATTAAGCTGGTCTTCACCCCATTCTGATTTCCAAGTCTCCCTATTGGTTAGTTATAAATGTAATCAAATTCAATTGCCAGTAGGAAGGCACAGGAGGAGTGGGAGCAAGTTTAACATTTTGCAGTTTAAAAAAAAAATTCATGTTTAGTTTACTCATCTGTATTTACTCATCTGTATTGAGGAAGCATGGAAATGGCTTCCCGGCTAAACAGGAAGCCGGGCTGGTGAGTTATTACACTCCGCCCTGGCTTTCTTAATGGGACTTCCGGTATCAGTATTCGGTATCGGCAAGTCCCGGGAAAAAAATATCGGTACTCCTATACCGAAAAACTTGGTATCACTGCATCCCTAGTTTAAAAAAAAATGTTTAAACTTCCATTAAGGATAGTGGGAGTTCTAATCACGATAAGCAAGGTATTCAGCTTGTAATGGAAAGGAAGGTTCTTTCACATATAATCCAACCTAGTCCCTTTTATCTTTAGCTGTGTTAGTACTTGTGTTTACACACATATATAGAAAAGTAGCGCTGAACATTCTTAAGGAATGATCTGACATTTGCCATTTGTATCCTTTTAAAGTGGATGATTTCAGATCTCTCTCTGAATGACACCTCTAAATTGTCACAGCTAGCAAGCTCACTTGAAATGTAACAGCCCTATTATGTTAATGCTACAGCTAAAAAAAAGTCAACTGCTGGTATTGGAAATGACAGATTGGATGTTGCGTCTCTTATTCCTGCTCTGTAATTGTGTAGATTCTAGGACTTCACAGAAAGCATTGATTGTTTCATTCTATTTCAGATACAATTCACTGACATCCACACTTTTACTTAATGGGAGCATTCCACACTTCTACTTGTATACTTTCTAGAAATAAATGTGCTGTTATGTGCATAAAATGTATATATAGAGAAATTAATTTTTTTTAGATGTACCTGTTTGCATTCTTTTTGTAGATATTTTACTTTACCAGCACTTGAAATGGTGAATTGCAATTTATAAAATCTGTGTATCTAACATTCCTGACCCCAGTAGTTTAGCTTATTATACTTTCAAACATCGCCTGCATCAAACTTAAAGCGGATGTAAACTGGATGACATTATGTTATCCAGTGCAGTAGCAAAATTAAATACCTTTTTTTTTTAATGTTTTTCTTTTAGAAATGTTTCTGTCTTCTTTTTTTTTTTTTGTTTTTTTTTTTTATCCTTTCTTTGCATCTCATTGTTGCTTTTTTTTCCCCCAGTCTGCATGGTCCAGCAATGGCTTCTGACATTGCTCAGGGTGGGCTACATGAGCATGATAGTGTTGTAACATTCCTGCACAATTACCATCGGCATGGCCACTTGTCCACCAGCAGTGCATGTGACAGGGCGACAACATAGGAGAGCAATTGGTGCCAAGTGTTTTTACCCTAACTCTTAAAGTGAATGAAGAGAAAAACCCTCATGGCTTCCCCATTTTTATTTTAAGGAAATCTACAGATTCAGAGAGATTGAAAACTATGACATTCAAGTCAAAGATTACATGAGATGTTAATAATTGGGTGTATATCTGCTGTAATATGGTTAATTGAAGCAATCGGATGGCCACATGAAAGTGCACAATGGCTGATTTAGAAACAATTTACCAGAGGAGGAGGCAACACATGTGTTAATCATAGAAACTAGGCACATACCAGAAATCAATTTTATGTGCTAACTCCTAAGTGATGATGGACCAGTTACCATCTTTAGAATAATTGAGAGAATTACTAGTGTTTTGTATATTTTATTTATTACCTTCATAACTAAAAATACAATTTTATTGTTTTATTACTTTTTAAACAGGTTAGTATTACATGTTGCCAGTAGGGACTCCTGACTCCAGGTTTTCCATAGAGATTTGCTACAATGCTGCTATTAAGGCCTATTCACCACACACATGCGTGAGTTGAAGAAAGGATATACCTTCCTTCCCCTTCTAGCTTATTAGGGTGTCGGAACCAAGAAACCAGACAGAAACTGCAGGTTAAAAAAAATAAAGGCGTTTATTGAAAGTGACAGTAAACAAAATAACAAACGGTAGGTTAATCCAAGACGTAGTCAGAGCCAACCCAGAGGTCATAAGCCAAAGTGGGTAGTCAGCCGAGCCAGGTCTGGGAATGCAGCGAGCAAGATGAACGAATACAGTAGCTGGAGTCTGGAACCAGGAGATCAGTAGACAGAGCCAGGATCATACACAGAGCACAGGAAGTAGCAGAGAGCACATGGTAGGTCTGAAAAAATTCAAGGGCAGAAACCAAGTGAAAAGACTGATAATTATATAGTGAACTATAGTTGCATCATCATTGTGAGACAGGAAGTTGCCAGGAGTTTGCCAGTATTACTATTTATATTATACAGCATTTATATAGGCGCAACAGTCTGTGCAGCGCTTTACAATTTATGTAAGACATTACTATACAATTCAAGACAAGATGGTAAGGAGGGCCCTGCCCGCGGGAGCTTACAATCTAAAAGGTCGCAGAATGATCACGTTTATAGGTTTAGTCATAAGAGGGCGTCTAGAAACACTGTACAGAAGCTGAACCTGCAGCTCAATAGACAAGGAAGAAACCCTGACAAAGGGCCCATATAGGCTTCTGGTTAGACAGAGGCTGCCAACAAGTGAAATTGTAGCTTTCTTACTAGGAAACCCAGTGTGCTTTGCTATCTACATGCTGTAGTTGAACCCTGTGTTAAGTATTTCTTTATAAAACAAGTTAAAAATATAGACTCAATGGGGGGAATTTATCAAAACTGGAGCAGACAAAATCTGGAGCAGTTGCCCATGGCAACCAATCCGCTTCTCTCTTCAATTTGTTCAGTTAAGATTTGAAAATGAAAGATAGAAGCTGATTGGTTGCTGTGAAGGGCTGCTCCAGATTTGATTAATTCCCCTCAAAGGGTTTTAAACATGTTACCTTTTTTATTTAAGCTTAGAACTGAAGGACCCTATGACTCCACCAGCAAGATCTTAGTGTCTGGCTGTTAATACCAACTGTGGGGTGAGGGTGTTTATGGTATACCCCGGTATTCCCATTCCCCCTAAAAGAAAAAAAATGCAAAACTCCATAATGAAGAATGGAATTCCTTCATACAAAACTATAAAGCAGTTTAACTCTTTAAAGTCTGATAAACAAGTCTCTAGTAGACTCGTCTATTAATATTAGTTTTGCAAATTTGACACACAATGATGCCGTGCGTTACAACATTGAGAGCTGCCCAAGTAGTGTTATGTAGAAGTTTTATTCTCAAGTAAACATCAGTTTTTACAGAGCTTGATATCCCATGGGGCTTCAGCTCTATGAGTATGTTCATTATAATGCTCCATCCACGGGCAAAACAAAGAAGGCTTTGTTCCTGCATGGTGATTACAATAATGTGTTATTTATGTCTTTGTGTACACATCACATAAAATGTTCTCCTTGTGTCTTTCTACGTACATTATGCTTGCCTACAGTGCAAAGCTGAAAAATATAATTTCAATATGAAAGCTGCCACAAGGGTACCAATTATACAGTCGGATCCTATTATCTTAAAATTGTTTTCTGTGTGAACTGGGCTGATGTTTTACCTGCTGCTTAAAGCAAACCTTTCTTTTGGTAAATTGTCATGAATTAGAAGCTGGGATACAGTTCAGGCAGCCTCAAGGAACAGTACATTCAGTGCCGCACTCAAGATCCCTAAAATTCTGTCTCTGTATTGCATTCCAGGTGCTATATCAGGTTTCGTGGTTTTTTTGTGGGGTTTTTTTTTTTTTTTTTTTTTTACAGACCGAAAGGTTCTCTTTAATTTATTGTAAATTTATTTCTGTGCTATCCCTGATAATACATAACCTTATATTCTGTCTGTATATATTCAGAGTGTTTCTGTTTAGAATGTAGATTTAAATATTTTTATATTGCATTCATGAATAAGTTAGATATTTAGCTTTCATGAAATCATCAACTGCATTTCAGTGGGGTGTAAGTGAATATGGTAGCCAAGATGGAGTTCAGTGGATACAGCTGTTCCTGGCTGGGATAGTGCTGATATTATCGGGGTTATTCACTAAAGGGTGAAGAGTTTGGAGCAGGCAGGAGAAGTGAACAATCTAGGACAAAATAGCTGATTTGGAAACATTTTCCAGATCAGCTCACTTTCCAGATCAGCTATGTTGTCCTAGATTGTTCCCTTATCCTGCCTTCTCCAAACTCTTCACCCTTTAGTGAATACATGAGTTTCTTTGCCACGTCTGTCACCCATGCAGGCCCCATGGACCTCAATGGGGATGTGATGCAAACATGGCACACGAACACGCGTGAACTTTACGCATGTTTAAGCCACGTGCAGGTGTAATTGCAGGAATAAAGAAAACAAACTGTAAGACATTGTACTCCTGTTATGTTTTTAATGCACTTGAAATACATTAAGTGGACCTAACCTGAAAGGTTAGTTGGGGCTTGAAGGCGATACTCCCGCTAAGCAGTCACTTTCAAAGAGTGCACTTATGCTCATCTGCACAACACTTCCACTGCTGCTCCTGTCTTTATAGCTGCCACTGCCCTCCACAAAACCTGGTATGGGGGAGCATGTGACTTCCTCCCATAACACAGTATTCAGACCTAGCACCCAATCACAAGGCCCAGTCACTGTGACTTGATGTAAAGGGTAATGACTAAGTTCCAACACTGAGTATGTTGCACTGGCTGTGATGGAGGAAGGAACGGTGGGGGAGCACTGTGAACGTGAATATCACTTTCACATCTGAATGGCATTGTCGGATGTGGTGCATACAGCAGGATTGAGAAGTTCCCAGGGCACAGTTGAGGTAGTTTGAACGTTTGTAATTGTCCTCTTCAGGCACTGACTGGTGTCTATTAATGCATGTGTCAGTTCCATGGCTCGTTTCTAAATCCAGGTTTGCTTTAAGCCGAATCCAACAATATTTCTTTTTCTGTACTTTTTTGTGAATTTCCATTTTCTTTATATCTCACCTTGAAATTTCATAGAGACATTTCATATCAAACTTTCAGTGCAGAATAAGTGAAACCACAAATGTACTGTTGAGATAATACAGTGCTTCAAAATGATTCTGCTGTTTATCCAAAGTGATCAAATGTTCTGACTTCATATGTCCACTTTTCATTTTAACAGGTGTGGCAGAAGTAAGTAAAAAGAAGCTGAAGAAAAGGAAGGAGAAATCCAGATCTAAGAAAAGGAAGAAAAGGTAATCTTTGAAAATGGTTTCAGATTGTGGCTGCTTAAATATGCTGCTCTGTAAATACTTCGACATATAAATGGTAGCTGCATAGAATTCTTTTTTTTGGTGCTTAAAGGAGAACTATGAGGTGAGTGCTTTTCACTCACCTCATAGTTCTAGCCGACCTGTGACAATGAGACTGTCACAGGTCGGCTCAGTAGATCGGGAGGTGAGCGAACACATACCAGCGTTCGCTCATCTCTCGTTCCTGTCACGGCTCTCTGCCGTGACGGGAGGGGCTGGGTTCCCAGCCCCTCCAGAATGGACAGGGGAGGGGGCGTGTACAGCTGGCTCTGCCTCTAGATAGGCAGAGCCAGCTGTCAGTCACGCAGCTGGGCGGATCCCGGCACAATTGTCGGGATCCGCTTCAGCTGCGGCGTCTCAGTATACTGCGAGCAGCACCTGGTGGTATACTGCGGCGTCTCAGTATACCGCGAGCTACAGGCCTAGGGTGACGGGAGGACGCTAGTTTGTGTCCTCCCGTTACCTTAAGGAGAACTATGAGGAAAAGCCTTAACCCCATAGTTCTCCTTTTAATACAATATTTTACTTTTCTTTCTGTAGCCCTGAATAATCTGTTAAACAGTTTGCTATTTAGTGTAATGGCTTTTTAGAGGATGTGAAAAATACTGCTAAAAAACCCAGTGTAGTGCTATCTTAACAGCATCTATAATATAGCTTTTCTTAACAGGAATCTTGTGTTGGGTATCAACAAGAGCATTTAGTTTGCCTTAGGTAAGATTAAGAAACAGGATGGTTCAAGAACTCAAGTCTAATAGAAAAACAATATATGTGCCTTTTTTAAGGAGCTGATGAAATCACAAAATATTACCTGTTAACCCTTTTTCCTGCAGTTATGTCTGACACCCTAAAAGGTTTTGTGTCTGTGCTCAACCCCCCATTACATCATGGTGACGGATACCACAGCTTGGGGATGTTTCTAACACATTGTGAGAGCTGAACCTTTTTTCCTCCTTTTTAAGACCTCAGTAGTGGCATGCTGGTATAGAAGTATGGGCAAACATAACTCCTATACTAGTACATAATATAGGTAGTATTTTGTTCTTTATACTTTAAAGTGACACTAAACTAAGGAGTTAAGTCTTAAAAATACATTCAAGTACCTTAACTAATAACAAAAATGTATCTTATTTGTGTATCACTCGGCTGTAGATCCTCAAATCATCTCTGAATTGGCGCTTACACTGTCCTTCCTTCTGGAGGGTGGCTACTTTTGTTTCCCATGGCCCCTGTGTGTGTTGTAAAGTAGCCACTGCTCCAAGCTCGCTGCCGTGATGGACTACAATTTCACGTTTAATTTCCTAATTTGTATTGAGATTGTAGTCCATCACAGGAGAGAAAATACACCGGCCTTTATGTGAGGAATACTAATAGAATTTTACATTTATGCCCTAAATGTTTCCATTCAGATTGCATAAAGTGCAAAACATCTTTTTACCAGAATAGAGGGAATAGTTTCTGACTGAGATGTGGGTGTTAATAAACTCCACATAACACAACCATAAAATGAAATGTTTCCCTGTCTGAACTGTAATCATTGTAATAGCACAGAGGCGCTTTAGTCGCAATAAAAAGAGGATCATTTGTGATTTATCTTATCCGGTTTCTAGTTTAAAATGTTCATGGCATCTTCTTTATGTAGGAGAGACCCTTGAAATGGTCAGGTACAGAATTTCAGCACAAAAGTATGTCATTTAGAAGAGGACATATAGTCCATTTTCATGAAGTATGGCATGATATTTTGCAATTACAGCTCCAAGGTATTGATTAACTAAATATTGTATTTGAGGTAATCGCGACACATGGGATTTACATTGTTTACTAGGGGGTCTTAATCGGAGTTTGAGTCTTTTGGGGAAAGGGGGGTATAATTTACCCAATACATAAATACAGCTGCCAGGCTAATTAAGGGTAACTTTGGGGTTAAATAGAAACACAGGGTTTTATTTTCTTTTTATACTCGCAAGGGTGCTTTACCAGACAATATATGCAGATGAAAGGCCACCCCTTTGATCTGCTGTGAATAAACCAGAGATGTTACAATAAAGAAATAATAGGATTGTTCATTGTTACTCTTTTGAAGATGCTGTTCTAAATGTAATTTCATACTGGGACAGAAAGATCTGTCCCTATGTAAATAATACAAGTACCATTTGTAAAAAAAATAGCTGGGACTTGTGGACAAATGTGGCTGGAGAGCTGCCGGAGAGGAGGAGGGGATGGGCATGCTACAACCTTTAAAATATTTACAAATTGCACACTCATAATACACACCTGTTTTTATAAATACCCCCTTATGCATCTTAAACCGTTATCGTGGGCTATATATAAAGTGTGTGTGTATGCGTGTGTGCATATATGTACATACACTATATTACCAAAAGTATTGGGACGCCTGCCTTTACACGCACATTAACTTTAATGACATCCCAGTCTTAGTCCGTAGGGTTCAATATTGAGTTGGCCCACTCTTTGCTGCTATAAAAGCTTCAACTCTTCTGGGGAAGGCGTCCACAAGGTTTAGGAGTGTGTCTATGGGAATGTTTGACCATTCTTCCAGAAGCACATTTGTGTGGTTAGGTAATGATGTTGGACGAGAAGGCCTGGCTCGCTGTCTCCGCTCTAATTCATCCCAAAGGTGTTCTATCGGGTTGAGGTCAGGACTCTGTGCAAGACCAGTCAAGTTCCTCCACCCCAAACTCGCTCATCCATGTCTTTATGGTCCTTGCTTTGTGCACTGGTGTGCAGTCATGTTGGAACAGGAAGGGACCATCCCCAAACTGTTCCCACAAAGTTAGGAGCATGAAATTGTCCAAAATGTCTTGGTATGCTGATGCCTTAAGAGTTCCCTTCACTGGAACTAAGGGGCCAAGTCCAACCTCTGAAAAACAACCCCACACAATAATCCGCCCTCCACTAAACTCTACACTTGGCACAATGCAGTCAGGCAAGTACCGTTCTCCTGGCAACCGCCAAACCCAGACACATCCATCGGATTGCCAGACAGAGAAGCGTGATTGGTCACTCCAGAGAACACGTCTCCACTTCTCTAGAGTCCAGTGTGGCAGCGTGCTTTACACCACTGCATCCGACGCTTTGGATTGCACTTGGTGATGTAAGGCTTGGATGCAGCTGCTCAGCCATGGAAACCCATTCCATGAAGCTCTCTACGCACGGTTGTTGTGCCAATCTGAAGGCCGCTCGAAGTTTGGAGTTCTGTAGCTATTGACTCTGCAGACAGTTGGCGACTTCTGCGCACTGTGCGCTTCGGCATGCACTGACCCCGCTCTGTCATTTTACGTGGCCTAGCACTTCGTGGCTGAGTTGCTGCTGTTCCCAGTTGCTTCCACTTTGTTATAATACCACTAATAGTTAACTGTGGAATATTTAGTAGCAAGGAAATTTCACAGATGAGCTCCTGAGAGCGACCCATTCTTTCACAAATGTTTGTGAAGCGTCTGCATGCCTAGGTGCTTGATTTTATACACCTTTGGCCATGGAGGTGATTGGAACACCTGAATACAATGATTTGGAGGGGTGTCCCAATATGTTTTATTCATCTTTTTTTGCATAACAGTGCTACTGATCTCTTGCAGTCTATTTCAGCCCCCTCCTCTACATGCAGTTTTTCCAGTGTCACTTGCACATCATTTCTCTGAACCAGCTTTCTGATAGTTCCACCTGTGTACCAATGAGCAATGTGTGTCGCCATGGCCGCTTGTAATCTCAACCAAAGGTGCATGTGAAAAGGTGACAACACAGGAGCACAATTAAGGAGAAAGTTGCCACCGCATAGCAGGAAGTGCCTAAACAAGCACTTTCTTTTTTTTTTTTTTAATTCTTTATTGACTGAGAAAAAAGTCAAGTACAGAAAACCATTGTATGTGGTTACAGAGTATGGGCATAAATTCCACAGAACTCGTAATAAAACGGATTACTCCGCATCAAGGTAACATAACCCGACTGAAAAATAAAACACATCCGAATAATCATAACAGCTTAGTACAGTCTCAGGTGCGTCAACCGTCCCATTCAGCCGTAACAATTCTGTACATTAAGGCTCTACGACTAAGTACTATTCTCGGGAGAAGACAGTGTCTCTTAGTTGAAGAACAGATAATAGCAGAAAAAAGTGGGAGAGGGTGCAGAGGGTCGGTTCCGATGACCGCGTCTTATAGAAGAACCGTTGAATATCGGAGCCCGGGGTCACCGCTGAAGCACCGGGTGTCCGTTTAGCTTGCGACATGCAGAGAGGGTGAGAGAATAGAGTCCACAGAGTCCATTAACTGGTCAGGGGGAACAGAGCTCCGGCAACGTGCGTCTTCACTCGGCCATGTCTTAGCCACGCCCCCTAAACAAGCACTTTGATGGCATCTTTGCTAGGTATTATTTTTTTTCTTTCTAATTACTTATATAGAAGCTTGCAGAAGTAGGGTAGACCGTAATAAAAACAGTCAGTAGGTACAGTAAACACCAGTCACCCAGCACCCACAGGGATCAGTAGGTGCCGGATAACTTTAGTTTCTGGTTGCTTGAGAATTAATATTAACCTCCCTGGCGGTATGATTTTTTCTTTTCTTTGTTCCTTTTTTCGTTCTATTTTTTTTGTTTACTTTTGAATCTCCTGCTGTTTCCGCCCCCCTGCGACGTGGACGCTCGCAAGGGACGGAACCCGGAAGACAGATGCCGTCATCGGCCGGAGGACACAGTGTGGCTCGAGGGACAAGGTAAGAGACGCACTGTGGCTTGTGGTTACCGCTTATGGTACAGAAAATGAACCCCGAGCCACACTCGGGAATACCGCCAAGAAGGTTAATTCTCAAGCAACCACCCCACCTACCATAGTTGTTCACAAAATCTGTCAGTGCGCACCAAGCAACCGACACATTTTTTTAGTGTGCATCAAGCCACGGGCAAAAAAAATTAAAAATTGAGGACATATGTCCTCGATTTTCTGGGGGTTTTTTTGCGGATTGCTTGAGAGTGCTGGTTGCTTGAATGCCGGATAATGGGGAGTTTACTGTATACTGTTCGCCCAAGAGTCATTACACACAGGAGGAGAATTACAATTAAAACAGGCATATACTAAGAACTCCTGTAGCAAACCTTCACAACTAGAAATATACATCAAGAACATAATCATATTTCACACTCTACAAGACTCAAACATTTTTACTCAGTATAGCTATCAGGGAAATAAACAATCAAACCAAAACAATAAGCATAAGGGAAAAAAAATAGCAGAGTAATCATACTTTGACTAAGCAGCATAGACCAGTAGACCAGAAAATAAAATAACAGACAAGAAATAGAAATAGAGGGAGCGCTGGGGCTGAGGGAAAAGTCGGCTAGGTATTATTTTAATGAAATGCAGAATTTAAAATATTATTCAAGCTTTTGTGTAACATGTTAAAGAAAACATGAGCTTTTAGTGGTTGGGTTTATGTATGTTATAGTGGTTGGGTTTATGTATGTTATGCCTACACTAATAAAAGGTGTAAAAATGGGAAATACATTCTTAAAGTATAATGTCCTTTACCTCCTATAGTTGATGAGATTAGCAGATGTTCTCTACGCAATGGGTCAAACGTTGATCGGTCTTTTCTCAATCCCTTGTTTATCAATAACTTTAGCTGATATGTTCTCACAGGACAGCTCCCTCTAAGGACCACTTTCCAATACTGAACACCTGCAAATAATGATTGATTTATGGCTGGCCAATAATATCAAAGCTTTGTTTATCAACAGCTTGGCCTAATGTGCCAGTCTCTCAAGTCCTCTTCCAGTAAACGGCAAATATACAGTTCCCAGGTTAAAGTCATTGGGGGGAATTTATCAAAACTGGAGCAGACAAAATCTGGAGCAGCTGTGCACGGCAACCAATCATGATAATGTCTCACCGACTCAAGGCTGTCGCATATACTCCATGTGTCCTAGTCCCAGGACGTTTAGGGGTTTTTATCAGCAAGACTCCTCCACACATCCCTCGTGTGTCACTGGCTCTCTAAACCACCTCGGCTGTCTCCTTGGTGCCTCCAACACACGCACAGCCACCTGGCTCCACTCTTCTTGGTGGAGTCTTGCTGACTCCTGAACACAATGATGGGAATTATATCAGAACTGGAGCAGACAAAATCTGGAGCAGTTGTGCATGGCAACCAATCAGCTTATCTCTTCAGTTTGTTGAGTTAAAGATTTGAAAATAAAAGAGAGAAGCCGATTGGTTGCCGTGCAATCAGCAGCTGTCCCAGATTTTGTCTGCTCCAGTTTTGATAAATTCCCTTCATTTATATATGCATTAATACTTAAATTCATCTTAAACTACTTTAGTTCTTGTACATTTATAATGCCTGCGGATCAGTGCATTTTGTTACATTTCTGCTATGGGCCTATTGATCAAGGTATACATTTGTCATTACTTAAGTAAAACATATATCCCTTTTTTAATACAAACAAGCTTTTTTACAAACAATATTTTCTTGGAAGAATTATTTTCTTTTCTTTATGTAGACTGTAATAAAAATTAAAAAAAAATTTCCTCCCTCCTATAACAAGTGTTGGTATATAAACAAGTTTTATTACTGTACATAAATAGGGCACTTTTGTATTTTATCATTTGTCCATTTTCGGACTTTTTTGGGTCTAATTAAAAATGTTTTGACACAAGATTCAAATACTTTTTAATTAGATTCCATTCGAAAAATGTGTGAATCTTGGTTGCAAAATGTAACCTCTTAAATCACGTTACAAGACATGAGTTATTTTTAAGGCAATCATTAAAGAAAACAGAAAGAAAGTTTAATAGTTGAAAAAAAAAAAAAAAACTGGCAACAGAGGAATAGCGAACAGGAAAAGGGGAGGTAGGAGATAATAAGGGCTGATTAGGGATAACGAAGGGTTAATGTGGAGGAAAGCCGTTTATTTCAATGCACGGCAACAACCTGAAATAATTTTTTTTTTTGGGGTGCAATTAAAAATGAATGGCAATGGACCACAGTTTGTTCATGTAACATTTGTTGTGGTAACGTATAAATGTGAATCCAGTCTTAAAGCAGAACCCATGGCCATCTACACAAAAAAAAAATCAAATTTATGTTAATATAATAATTAAAACTGCATAAACAAGGACATTAAATCAGAACTCTGGGAAAAACATTATTAACCCTTGCAGTGGGGCTACCCCCACACTGCAAGGGTTAAATGCTCGTTTTGGTCCAGGGACTAAACTAAAGTTGTACTCACCTGAATCTCGAAGCTGGCCTGCTGTCACAACACTCCCACCTGCCGCCTCCTCTGCTGCAGCAATGATTTGTCCGTCGGCATCCTCATGTTCAATACAGTGTATTAGACGTGATGACTCGAGGATCCTTAAGGTGGCCATACACTTTACAAACCTCGCAAGACTTTTATCTTGCGAGGGTTGTAAAGTACTTTTTTTTAAAAAGTACGATCTGCCCATCTTGGACAGGCAGATCGTACTTGCGATCATCGCAAGCCAGCCCCCGTGAGGGATGACTTCAACGAGGGGCGGGCTTTTGATGACTGCAAACGTGCAGTGTGCGCGTGCGCACACCGGCCCATTCGGCAGTTGTCGGACAAGCAGGCCACTAACTCGCCGAGAATCGTACGATTCCCGGCGGGTTTTCCAGCCTGCTTGTTCGACGGAAGACGTGCACACTGCCCGTTCAGCATTGCAGTCATCGGAAGCCCGCCCCCTTAGCGGGCAGGCTTTCCATGATCGCAAGTACGATCTGCCTGCCCAAGATGGGCAGATCATACGAGCTTTTAATTTAGCTCACGCAAGACAAAAGCAAGCCAGCTCTCAAGGATCAGGTGAGTTTTTAACTTTGTGATTTTCCTCCCAAAACACAAAGGAGCACTTAACCCTTTGCAGTGCGGGGATAGCCCCACTGCAAGGGTTAATAATATTTTTCCCAGAGTTCTGATTTAATGTCCTTGTTTATGCAGTTTTAATTATTATATTAACATAAATTTGATTTTTTTTTTGTGTAGATGGCCATGGGTTCTGCTTTAAGACTGGATTCACATTTATACGTTACCACAACAAATGTTACATGAACAAACTGTGGTCCATTGCCATTCATTTTTAATTGCACCCCAACAAACAAAAAAAAGAATTATTTCAGGTTGTTGCCGTGCATTGAAATAAACGGTGTTTGATTTTATTTGTGTAGATGGGCCACAGCCTTAAAAGGGAGCAAACCGCCCTGAAACGTCCCTCAGTATAGACACTAGTTTTATTTTATGAATATCAATCATTTATTATTTAATGAGATTGTGCTGGTAACCAGTTGGATATTTCCCACCTTCAGGTGTCATGAAGATACGACTTGAACACATACATTCTAAATACATCGCTCACTCAGTTCTGATGTATAAATACCATTTTATTTATATTATTTTGTTGCAGATCCTATTCATCGAGTGATTCAGAGGACAGTCCCAAAGCAAAGAAAAGTAAAAGCCACAGGAAAGAAAAGAAACAGAGAAAAGAAAAACATCCCAAGAAAGGCAAGAAGAAAGAGAAACATGAGCGCCATTCCTCATCATCTTCAAGCAGTTTGGATTCCTCCAGCAGTGACTGACTGGTGGCTGTGCTGTGTAGCCAGGACATTTGTGCACAATTAAAGCTTCTGGGTTCTGTCATTATGGAAAATAGCATGGAGACCTGAAATCTATACAAGCAGGAATACTCCTGAAATACTGTGAACAGTGTGCCTTACACACTGTTTATTTTAGGTAACAAAGAAAAAAAGCTGCAGTCTGCTGATTGGGGTCACATTGTATTGACACATTCAGGCTTGTGTAATAAGGTGGTGATGCTGTACAAAATATAACAACCTGTGCGAATGAATAAGCCTGATTAGAATAATTTTGTATGTACTTCAAAAACAATAAATGAATGGGTCATTTTTATATGGATTTTTTTGTTTTATTCTGTTGAGTGTTCTTTTAGTGTTTACTATTGTTTGGTCTCTATTGTTTAATTGAGGCAGTGGTATTGACGCATCTGCTCGCTAGTTTGTGCCACAAATTGTGTCATTGTATGCTTCCAGTTGTATATAACTGTTTCTTCTTTTAAAGTGTGTCTGTGAGGGTATAATAAATGTTTATACCAGGAAAATTTTATTATGGGGGTGGGCAATGAGGCGTTTGGATCAAATTACAACCATTTGGTTGAAATTTGCATAATTGAGAACTATGGGTCTTGGCAGCTCCCAGTGTGCTCTTTATTTAAAGATAAGGTATTTTTCTGCGGTTATACAAGGATTATATGGTCTCCCTTGTTAGATTCTAGTTAGAGAAAATCCAGCGCTAATATAAAAAAAGCAAAAACTTTTCCACACCAATTAATAGCTGCCAACACTTAAAGGGAACAACACTCTAATAACATATACCAAAAACACAAATAAAATAGTGTGGCACTTCAAATAATTACAAAGTGTAAAAACGCTCCTCTGCTAATACTATGACATATTTGCTTTTAGATAACACAGTCTCATTAAGTGCTGGTTATTGACCGAGGCTTTTTTTTGCACCCATGTTATAATCCACGTTTTAGGCCTGAAAATTACTTCAAACATTATATATTTTCTAAAAGCCAAGACACTGTAGAATAAAATGGTGGCAGTTGCAAATTTTTATGTTGCACGATATTAGCGCAACTTATTATCAAACCCAAGAATTGAGAGGAAAAATGCACTTAAGTTAAAGTTAGTGCTCCAAAACACAATAAAATACCCATTTTTTTTAAATATGAACAATGAGGTTACGAGTAAATAGATACCCAACATGCCCAGGTAAAAAATTGTGCGCGTCTGAAATGGCGACAAAATTCAGTACCCCAAAAAGTCAGACGACTTAAAAGCCCCTACAGGTCATCAGTTTTAAAATACTTATAAATATTGGCCCTATAATCATTGCTCTCACTCTGGTGTGTGCGGTGATACCAAACGTGTAGCGCGTTTATTTTAAAATAAAATTTACATTATTTTTACATTTATTTCATTTGATATTTTTAAACTTAGCAATTAAATAATAAAATGTAAAAACAATTCACATAGGGGGGCTTACAAGTCCCCCATGTGATAGCAGATTGGTGGTGACAGGTACTTTTTAGGGTTATACTAGCGGTCTTTTGGACCCCCAGTATCACCTTTCCACTTGAAATAAGCTATTGAAGTGCAGATCACACTTCAATCGCATTTTGCTGGACTTCAGGAGCCGAGCACTGACCGCTCAGGGACCGGAAGTGATGCAATAAGCGTCACTCCCAGTCCCATAGACTTAGCGATCTGGCAACAGCTGAGTCACCAGAATCGCTTCTATTGTAAAGCCGACAGTGGGCTTTACAAATGTAAACAGAATCCGCCGGGAGTCTGTTTAAACAGCCCGCTATGTATGTCACTGGTCACTAAGGGGTTAATATCATTGTCTGTGTATTCAATCCACATACGTCAACTTCTCCTTATCCACACCACTACTGAAAATGACACGAGTAGAATTCTGATGAAACACCATAAAGTGAATTTGCTCACATATGACCTATACTAAAATACTTTAATGTGGTCTCACCAGCATTCTCTTCGTAATAGGGATAGAAATGTTTTTTCTCCGCAGAAGATTTTTGGTCTCCTGGCATTCACCTGGATCCGGCTCAGCTCACATACAGATAAAGAAGAAGGTACATAAATATTAATTTTTATAAATAATTATGCTATCAAAAATAAAAACCTCACATGGAACAAAGGTTTTGCAAAAATGCTTTCATGGCAAAAACAACCACCAGTTTTTAGAAGCTGAAAATCCATTTGGCATGCTGTGGACTTATGCACATGGGCATAATACAGAGTATATATGGTCGTATTTATTCCTGTATTTTTGGGCCTACGTCTGTATGCTTTGGGCTCATGCACACTGGTGTATTGCAGAGCAAATATTTTGTCTGTATTTGCTTTGCAATATGCCCTTATGGTTGCTGAATCATGCAAGTGTAAGTTGCAGTGGAGAGCAATAAGATAAGGTAGGCGGTTATCACAGATTCATGTCCTATCTTATAACAATTCCAGATAATCAATTCTGCCTCTGAGATAAGTCGGCTTGGTCTGCCGAGTACCTATAGGTATGAGATAACAGTCACCCTTTGTGGTTGCAGTTTCCCAGATCAGGCAAGAATCTTTTGTCCATTGACAGCTCCTTGTTCTTCCCACCTAGCTGCTGTAACAAGAGAGATCGATTGTGCAAGTTAATAACCTTCCAGCGCCGCTGATCTCCTCCCCTCACTTTTCATACTAACGAAGATTTTTCCCTGCAGAAAATCGAAGTTGTTGGTCCATTTTGCTGTGTGAAGATGATCTGGCTACTCTTCATAATCTATTGCTTCTTACCTCTTTAGTTTGAAGACAACAAGATTT
>NW_017307591.1:170470-198988 GCF_000935625.1 Nanorana parkeri | reverse complement strand
CCGTCACTCTTCTGTGTTTCTAAAAGTGCAGGCAGCGATGAAAATCTCAATGGCCAATCAGTTGAGACTCTTCACACTTATTGCAGGGTGTACAGATTATAGATCACATTAATGGTGGAAAAAATTCTGAAGCTATTTATTTATTTTTACATCTAAAAAAACAGTCATTTTTACAGGGGGTGTGTAGACTTTTTATGACCACTGTAAATAATCCTGAATCCAAGCACATTTCTCTAAGTTATAGATCCTACAACTAATAGGAATTTGGAAGAACTGTTTTTTTTTTTTTCTGTACTGATAATGCAGTCTGCTGTAAGCAAATCCCTATTTACATAGAACACTGTCATCCTGAACATGCCCTAAAATATTTTATTTCAATAGAAAAATCAATGGCCAGACTCCGCATCCCATATTCTGCATGAAACAAAATGGTCTACATGGCAACTATGACCAAACCTGCATGGGACCTTCACCGCCAGCTGATCTCTCCTCAGAAAATTCAATTAATCTTTTTTTTCCATTTTAGCAGCAAGTATCTCAATCTATATTTCAGTCTGCTGCTATGAGTCTTCTAGTTCCAAAAGTATTCCATTTAGCAAGCTGGATGGTTATGTATCTGACAGAGAGAGAGTTAAAAAGAATGTCAATGCTATATGTACAATTTGTCCTTGCCGCTCACTAAACCTCAGATGATTTCCTTTGATAAGTGCTTTCTTTTACCAATAAAAATAGCTAGCAAAAATGACAAGCCTAATCTCTTCAGGCTGAAATATTTCATTATTAAGACGATATTTAGCTTCTCAGAAAAATAGGTAGAACCAATACCTTTCCAACCTGAGACGTTCTCTGCCACGTCAGTCAGTGTAGGCACTGCATGTACTGTTCATTTACGTATTTCAATACTCTTGTCAGGAGTTTGTATTCTTCCCCTTCTCACCCTCTCTGTTTCTGTTCTAAGCTTTTCCTCATCCCATCTTTCCCCTTCATCCAGAAAAACAATTTTACTCACAAAATTCTAAAGCTGCAGCTAACGATTATTTTCAGTTAGCCGATTATTAAGTTTGATTAATCGGATAAAAAATAAAATGCATTTTTAACAATGGCTCCAGTGATGGACTACTAGTTTGTATTGAGTGTAGTCCATCACAGGAGCAAGCTTGGAGCGGTGGAAGTAAAAAAGAGAACAAAAGTGTGGTGTGCAATATAGTGAAATAAAAAGTGTAAAATTATACAGCAATGAATGCAGAATGGCACCGGCAATAGAGGACTACAAAACCACGCAATACATTATACAGCACAATGCAGAATACCACAAGCTATAGAAGCATACAACAAGACCCAGCAATAGTACATTATAGCTGGTGGTATTCTGCATTGCGCTGTATAATGTACTATTGCTGGGTTTTGTAGTCCTCTGTAGCTAGTGGTAGTCGGCATTGCACCACTGTATAATGTATTCCTGGGATTTGTTGTACTCCTCTATAGCTGGTGGTATTTTGCATTGCGCTGTATAATGCATTATTGCTAGGATTTGTAGTGCTCTATACAGCGCAATGCAGAATACCACCAGCTATATAGGAATACAACAAATCCCAGCAATAGTACACTATACATACAGTGTATAATGTATTGCTGGGATTTGTATTCCTATGTATAATATACAGCACAATGTACCATCAGCTATAGAGGAATACAAATCCCAGCAATACATTATAGAGCACCATGTGTGGGAAAGTGCGGGCTTACCTGTCTATCAGCGACTGTCATCCCCCCACACCTGCTCCTCCTTACTACTTCTCCCCACGTCCCTGTGCCGATCGTGGATGTGGGCAGGCGGTGAACGTGAGGCAGGGAGGAGATTCGGCGCGTGGATGCGTTGCGGGTCTGGCAGCGGTGAACGTGAGGTGGGGAGGAGGTGTGGCGCGCAGCGTGTGGAGCTGTAAACAGGGCCAACCAATCAGAAGCCGATTAATCGATGATTGAAAAAGTTGACAACTTTTTCAATAATCGATTATAATCGATTATGTCGATTAGTTGTTGCAGCCCTACAAAATTCATCAGGGGGCTCATATGGAGGAAAGTGTTTAACAAGTGGAGTTTTGTTTAAGGCATTTTAATTTTAGATAGCACATATATCTTAAATATTGTGTGTGCACATATATTAAATAAAATATATTAGCTTCCTGATATTGGGGCAGTGCTGTGAGCCACTCAAAGGTGTAGTTATAATTGGTTTGTAGAGGCATTCGTTCTTCAAAACTCTGTGAACATTTGTTAGGAAGAAACAAATGATCTTGGTATATTTTCTTTCCAAGTCGAATGTAACATCACAAAATTCCGCAATTTGGCCCTACATGAAGCTTGGCACTTAGGAAAAAAGTATTTATTTCCTATGCATCTTAGCTCCATCTAGTGGCGGTGGCAGTGTTTCCATGATATTACTTTTGACCTAAAAAGAAAATATTCTAAGAGCATTCTTTTTGGCTCCATCCACACAGAACGTTCACAAAATCTTGCTGAATAAATGGCTCTGTGAGTTGTTTATAACTACACCCCTACGTGTTTGCTAACTCCAATGAGCAAAGTTGTTTCCTAACTGCAATGAGCGGAGTCATGATCACCATGTGGTGCTCCTTCATTGTCTAATCATCAGTCTGGGGGCCTAAAGTGACCATGCTCTATTGCGTAATTAAGTAAAGGCAGATAACGGACGTCACCCACTTGGCTATGCTGTTTGGCAGGGGTGTCACAGATACTGTAAGTTTTCCAGCTGTAAAATAAGTAATTTGCCTGAGGCTGAGCTTAAATTAAATTATTACTATTATTCTATATGCATTTTATAAAACTCTTTTGAAAATGCATCATAAACCACATGAAAATGCTGGCAGCCAATGGGCTATTTCAAAAGAGAAACTATTTAGACAGCTGGTATATTATGGTGGTGGTTGTTGCATCTGTAAATATTGCTTCTATCCACTGCACTGGCCCATAGTAGTGTACTGACTATGCTCATAGCTCTCCTGGTTTCGGTTCTTGATTTTGGCATAGTTTACATTAATCTCAATGACACGTATTGTCTCAGTTGACTTTGCAAGCTGCTGCAGAAAGAGTTAGCCAGAGGGCCCTATAAAAATGTAGAAATAGGGCCCCATATTTCTTAGTTATGCTCCTGCTCACCACCAGTTCTGATTGTGACTGCTGGTCAACCAAAGCCACTCTTCATGCTGCACAATCTTGTTGCTGCTTGCAGCACCTTACATTACAGTAATCAGTGCAAGACCAGTGCCACTTTATCAGAATGGAATTTAGCCCCAGGTAGCAGTGCCCACCAACATATCAGTGCCAGCTTTCACAGGACCATAAAGCAAGGTCAGAATGACTGCGTGGCAGCCCATCTCCTAGCAAAAACAAGCAGCAGAGTTTTCTTAAGCAGTTGCTCATGAGTGTGCGTGTGGTGGGGGAGGTTTATTGTACCACAAGGCTCAGCCCTCACATCTATGATCTTGGCCTGCTTTTAAGCTCATTTGGATTTCACGTCTATGCAGATGAAATTCAATTGGATTTTTGCTTCTTTGCAGATGATACTTGAAGCTATCTCTTGACTCCTGATTTCACTTTCTACTTGGTCATGATCCTGATTGTCTGCTGCCTCTTCTTTCATGCCCTAATGCTTCTGCATACAAATTATGGATAAATCTGAACTAGGATTTTCGTCTGGTTATCTGCTAACAATTACAATTGATAACACACCAATAACCCCAAGATCACTGCCTAGAGGTTTAATATTGGAACTTGGCCAGTTAATTTGAACCTAATATTCCTTCAATAACCCCCCTACGGAAATTCTCTAGTGATTTAACAATTTTTTTTTTTAATTTTAATGTTATTTGAGTATTTGTTTTTATAATGACCTCCTGCAGTCAATAGGTAGTGCTCTGTGTGAGGTCTCTACACATCTACCCTCTCCATGTGCAGACTACAACTAAAATGCTAGTATATAGCCTCATCATAATGTGTCGTAATTAGACTATTCTGTGTAGTCGAGCAGAAAACAGACTACTCCAATCCACCCTTAACTCGTTCACCACTTCACACTTCTATCAGTCCAATTACTGGATTCCAAAGATACTTCTAACCTAGAAAATACTGCCCATTCTTTCTAAACTGAGAAATGCTTTAGTACTGTTTTTCCATAGCCATTTTCTGTTCCTCCGTTTTCTTTGATGTAGACAGTGCTCACATAGGTATTCCCATTGTTGTGCAACTTTTTACCAACCACTCTGTTGATGTTCTGTCTCTGGCAATATGGCACTGCGTTTACTTAGAGCAGGTGCGCCCGCAATTTTTCGTCTGGAGATCTACTTTTCAAATGACGAGCTCAATGAGATCCACCAACGAAAAAACACCTGCATTCAGGGGCGGGAGGGGGCGTGGCAGTGCAGTGAAGTCAGCGGCAACACAGCCACACCCCCAGTGCAATTGCCGCACCAGGCATGCAGGCACGTTCGTGCCTGCGTTCCAGTCCAGTGTGATCTGCAAAAATGCATTTTTGCAGATCGCGCTGGACCGGAACGCAGGCATTAATGTGCCTGCGTTCCAGGTGCGGGCGATCACACTGAGGGTGGGGGGCGTGGCTGTGGTGCCATTGACTTCAATGCACCGCCACGCCCCTGAACGCAGAGAGCCGGCCGACTTGTGTTCCAATGCGTTCTAGAAGCTGAACACTCTGGAACGCAGACTTTGTGGTCTCTCTTCTCTCTCTCCTCGCGCTCTCTCCTCCCTCTCTCTCTCTCCCCTGTTTCTATCTGCTGTCTCTTCTCTCTCTCTGCTGTCTCTTCTCTCTCTCTGCTGTCTCTTCTCTCTCTCTGCTGTCTCTTCTCTCTCTCTGCTGTCTCTTCTCTCTCTCTGCTGTCTCTTCTTTCTATGCTGTCTTTCTTCTCTCTCTCTGCTGTTTCTTCTTTCTATGCTGTATTTCTTCTCTCTCTCTGCTGTCTCTTCTCTCACTTTCTCTGCTTTCTCTCTCCTCTCTCTCTGCTGTGTCTTCTCTCACTTTCTCTGCTGTCTCTCTCCTGTCTGTCTTTTCTTACCTCCACTGCAGCAGCTTCCTAAGTCTCCTCTGTCCTTCCCGTCTGCGGCGCCTGACACATTCAGCCACATGAGCACCGCGGGTGGACAAGACACAGGCCAGTGAGCCGATCGCGAACTACCAATGTTCGCTTTGCGATCTACTGGTAGATCGCGATCTACCTAATGGGCACCCCTGACTTAGAGGATGTTTTTTGTTGCAAGTACAGTATTTCAGAGGAGGTCCCACTATGTTTTCTAGGACTCTATTTGCATTCTCATCTGCTGCTACAGTTCAAATAGCCATTGTTCACATCTCAGCCAGTAGGCAGTGATTATAGGACTAGTGTTATAGAGCTTGTAATATCTAACGTACAATGGCCCTAAGTGTGCCCCACAAACTATTTAACATGAGTAAAGAGCAGAAATAGAGATATATTATTTCCTTCTAGTGTCTCAACACCATTAAGTTCAAATTTTTAATTAGTGTTTATTATTTACGTACCTGAACTAGAGTTTATTTACCAGTTGTAGCAAATGCGGTTATGGAAAACGGACTCCAATGACACTTTCTTAAACACCTGGTCTTCATGGCTTTAGAAATTCTGCAAATTTATCATTGTTTTTCTGAAACTTTGTTTCCTTTATTGCAATTAAACATTTCTTAATGATATGCTGGCAGACACAGTGTTCCATTACTCCACCTCCTCTTGGATTTTCCCTGTTGCCCCCCCCCCCTTTATTTATTTTATTATTTATTACAGGTATTTATATAGTGCCGACAATTTACGCAGCGCTTTACATAGTTGCACATTCACATCAGTCCCTACCCTCAAGGAGCTTACAATCTAAGGTCCCTATCTCACATAGAGGAGCAACTTAGAGAGGAGCCAATTAACCTACCAGCATGTCTATGGAGTGTGGGAGTAAAGTGGAGTACTCAGAGGAAACCCACGCAAGCACAGCGAGAACATGCAAACTCCTTGAAGATGGTGACCTGACCAGTACGCCAGAAGTGCTAACCACTACGCCACAGACTTTTTTTCTTTCCTCCTCTATCTTCTGAGTTCACCCCTTTATCTGTACTGCTTTATCTGTATTCTCTGCTTCTGCCATTACTTTCCTTTCCTTCTCCAATATATTTATACCTCTTTTCTCCTAGGCTCCTTTCACACAGGCGCCATTCATGAACAGATCCCCTGATGAATCGGAACAGAACAGAACTGATGTTACTTTTGTGACATTTTGTGTCCATTCAGGTGTGAACAGGGTACATTAAAATGTGTGGGGGTTTTGTGTTTTGTGCATTTCCGCGCCTACGAATACCCATAGAAAAATGTGCAGGTGTGAACGTAGCCTCACCAGGGGTGTGCTTTAGCTACATCTGATACTTTTTTGGCACATATGAGTGACAAGGCAATGATTATGATAACCGAGGACACTTCTTGTTGAAGTGTTATACTTTAAAAGATCAATATATATTCACAATGTTTGGTGTGCAACTTGTACTTGTATATATGTTTGTCGTCTGTGCTCTGTTTTGTACTTTTCTTGAACTCGTTAAAAAGAGATTAAACATCATGTTAGGTGCCATTTTTTGCGCTGTTTTCATGATTGACCTTTTGAAGCTGATTTACAATTGATGTGCGGCTATACAGGTGAAACTCGAATAATTAGAATATCGTGCAAAAGTAATTGCAGTAAGTGCTGCAAAAGGGGCCCAAACCAAGTACTGAGTACATATGCATGCTTGTACTTTTCAGAGGTCCGATATTGTTCTATGTACAATCCTTGTTTTATTGATTGCATGTAATAATCTACTTTTTTTAGGTTGTGGATTTGGGGTTCTTGGGGTTTTCATGAGCTGTAAGCCATAATCATCACAATTATGACAAATCACGGCTTGAATTATCTTGCTTTGCATGTAATGAGTATATCTCATATATTAGTTTCACCTTTTAAGTTGCATTAGTGAAATAAATGAACTTTGCACGATATTCTAATTATTCGAGTTTCACCTGTACATGGGAATAGCATTCACCAAGAACAAGGCATGATAAATTATTTGTATGTTTTTGCCTGATTTGTTGCATCATCTGTACCCACTTCTGTATTCTGACCACCCTGCTCTGCTGTTCAATACAGCCCAGGTGTAGAGAAAAGTCCATTCCACAGAGTATGTTATGTCTCACACAACATTTAAAATAAATCAGTTTCTGGATTTTTATATAACAAGCACTTCCAATACTCAGAGGTTCACATCACACTTTTACTACAGAAAACCTGTGCTAAAGAAATTTACCAAAGTGGCTGTTAAATGATTCCCCCCAGCCCAGTTTCTTTTTGTATGCATTGATAGAAAATGTTACCAACATACAATACTCCAGACAGATTATATGCTAAACAGGAATTAAACTCTGTACCATAGTACTGCAAAGCTAGGATTTCTGCAATGGTGAATACTGCTGCAATGTCCGTGGTCTCCCTAAAGCTGATCTTACCCCATTACTGACGTTCCATGCCTTGTTCTGCACCATGCATGGAGGTGGCCATCTTGGTAGAGAAGCAGGGTTTGTCTTCTTTATGTCAGAGCTGCCCCAACCCCCCTCCCCCCAACAACTGGTGAAATGGAGGAAGCAGAGATTAACAGAAGGAAATATGCAAAAACAGCTGCTTCAGGGACTGCAGACCATCAGGTACAGCTTTCTCTCCAGTAAGAACAGTAAGCATCACAAAATCTCACACAGAATCCTATGGACCTAGCAATCGGTGGCAGCAAAACCTTAGATCAATTGAGATCTCTTACTGCCGATATACAGCTATGAGGTTCAAGGCATAGGAAGTACAATACTATTTTTCAGGAGTTCAAGACAAAAAGGTAGGTCTTTTAGGGTACTTATTAGACATAGTTAACATTTCTATAGGTTCCTTATAAGATAGCATGTCTTCATTTTTTTCATTTCAGGTTTAATGGCTATCTGCCATGCCAGGTCCACTTTAATGGCTATTGGTGCAGTTTAAAATGCGGACAAATTTATGCAATCCTCTATGTGTGTGTGTGTTTTTTATTTGGTGTAAGTATACTTTACCATCTGCACAGCCCAAAGTGATGCAGTGGTTTCTGTTGTCTGGTTCAAAAAATGCTACAAAGTATTCAGCAGCTTTAATTAACCCATGGCCTATTGTCTTCAGCTAAAAGGCCTGGAAATATATTTCCTTTGCTGACAGATTTTCACACCTCAACTACATTCATATAGTACTGCTAATTAAAAAGGTAAACAAGCAAGAAAAAAATGACAGCTCTAAAAAAAACATGATAGGGTTTTTTTTTTACACAGTAATATAAATTTCAATAGTAAAACATGATTATATTGAAAACAAGTAAATACATCTGGAGGACAGATTCTCACATTTTTGCTTGTTTACTTATTCATTTTTTGATTTTCTTTAAGGCAAAACTTATTAATATGTAGTGAAAGGCTCTTTACGTGCATCTGGTTTAATGTATGAAAATGCTTCACAAAAGCTGGAAATAAAGCCTGTCTTGGACATCCTCCTGCTTCTTAGAGTTCCATGCAACTGGTCAGTTAATCATCATCTTACCTAATTGGTGCTGCCTTGTTTACTAGTGGGACATTAACCTGTACATCTCTTAAAGCGGACCTTTACCCCCTTTTCACTATAAGTCACATCAGTATGCAGCTCTGCAGTATGCAGTCATATGCTGTATGCAGTCATGCCGATATGAACTCATCTTTCATTAGTTAAACATATTTTCCTTTTACTTACAATTACTGTTTATTTCCACTTTCTGGTTATCTTAGGCTTTAGTAATGTAGCCCATGCATCCTATGAAGGAAATCTCATCTGTAAACTGCAAAATTGCAGAAGATCTCAGGGAAAGGGATTTGTCCCGCTTAAGATGATGTGCATGGTCACATGTTCAGGACGTTCCAGGAAGTGAGGGGAGATGGATTAATCTGTCCTTAGTAAAAAAAATGGTCACCGTGAGAAGAATGGGGATGAAAAGAAAAAAGAGGTATGCAAAAAATAAAAAGCCAGCAATTTTAAGATAAGGGTAAAGTTCCTCTTTAAGGGACAAGGACTGATGAAACGGTGCAATGTGTTATGTAAAGCACAACTTGATATTTCTGCACTGTATCAGGGGAATACATAATAAACCCTCCATACCTGTTGTATAGTAATTTGTAACCAGTATAGAAAATGATCTGACCTACAGCAAAATCTATTTCAAGACCAAGTTGTTGTGTCTATGAGCAGCCCCAGACAACCTGGGGCTTAAAAATATTGGGCAATGGTTAGACAGGTTAGGGAAACTTGTCTGATAACTAATGTCACTCCTTTCCTCCAAGGAAAGCCATTAGATTGCCTGCAACATGTCTACTAGGGATTCCCATGCTCCTCTCTACAGACATGAACAAGAACCCAATGATGTTTCCTGTGGATGGCCAGATTGTACCCATACCTCCCACCAGTCCCTTAAAGCATTTCTAAATCCAAACGCAAAACTTTTATATATTGTAGTTAAAGTAGAACTATGAGATGAGTGATTTACACTCATCCTCATAGTTCGAGCCGACGTGTGGCAATGAGACTGTCACATCTCGGCTCTATAGATCGTCACATACCGTCGCTCGCTCACTTTCTGATCATCTCCCTGCAGAGATTCCCTCCTTCCCTCTCCAATCCTCCAGCACTGACTCCCTTTACAGACCAAGCTGTTCAGCAAAAGTGGCAGTTAGGGTAGAGGCAAACCATTTAACAATGACAGGGGGTGTTTACAATGTCCGGCTTAAAAAGTGTCAGCTGGATTTCAGATTTAATTTGTTAGTGAAGTCCATTTAAATCTGCTCATCTATCTAATGCTACCCTCTCCACAGGGTGGCAATGCTTTCATCCAATGGTGGCTCCATTGTTTCTCCATCGAATGGAACCATCCTAAGACAGGAAGTGTGTTCCTGGCCAGATCACCAGGTAAAAAAAGGAAAAACCTAAAAAAGAAAACTAATGCAGCCATCATATATAAGGACAGGTAAGCTGCAATAGATTACATTTTAGTTTTTGGATTTAGACACTGTACCATATTCACAACTTAGTTTTTTCTTATTTGGAAATTGCAGGGTGAGGAAAATGGGGGAATGCTGCGTTATACTCATTGATTTAAGTATAGCTTTTTGTAATACCCTCTTGAATGTCTTAATAAATAAAACATAAAGTACTCAGTTTTGCAGAATTGCAATTTCCATGTTGTCACACCTCCTAAGACCCTCAGTTTTAGTTTTTGTCAGTGGTGGAGTGCATCTTGTCCTAGAATACTGTAGAGATTGCCCTATTCAGTGACTTTAGTTTTCATGCTTAACAGGAGTTGTTTTAAAGCTGCTAACTACTAAAAGTACACATATCTGCTACTTACTGCTCTGTGCTATGCCATTTACAGAACAATGTCTATTAAACACAACATGGCCCTCCTTACCATCCTGTCTTGAATTGCATTGTAATTGTAATGTCTTCCTTACATTGTAAAGCGCTGCACAAACTGTTGGCGCTATATAAATACTATGTAATAATAATGTAATAATAATTAAACAGAAGTTTTATTTACACAATTAGAACATCTGACCCTGTGTAATGCAGGTGTCCTCCAGGTGGGTTCATTCTGTAGTTCATCTGGTATCTTTACCCTTTAACTCTTGCTAGTGCAAGAGACTCTTGATCAGCAAAGCAGGTCATTTTCATGATGAAGCAATAGTGGAGGAGGAAGCCAAGAGGGGTAGGGCCTACATGCAGCTTCAGATGTCACTTTAATGAGCCAGGGGCTGCAGCACTGACAGTCTCACAGAACAGCCCCCCTTTGTTGTTAAGGTGAAAGAATGTAACACTCTCCTGGAGAATCTTTTTGAAATAATGGTGTCCCCATTTTCCATTATGATTGGTCACTCTTAGGTGACAGCTGTTGGCTTGGATCACCTGGTTTCTTATATCTTTTTGGGGCCAATGGCAACCTTTAAGAAATTAATTGTGAAGCACGATTGATCTTGTGTGTCACTAATCTACTAACTGACATATCAGTCTGGATGTCACAACACTTCTTAAAACTCAACCTTTCAAAAACTGAGCTCATGATATTCCCTCCCCCCTGTGCACCTTCCCCCAACTTTTCCCTTGAGATTGATAACACAACTATCCATCCCTCCCCCCATGCCAAGGTGCTAGGTGTCATCCTTGATTCGGACCTCACCTTTCTTCCCCACATCCAATCACTATCCAAATCCTGCCGCCTTCACCTTCGTAACATCTCAAAAATACACCCCTTCCTCACCAATGAAACCTCATCCACTCACTTGTTATCTCTCGTCTTAACTATTGCAACTCCCTCCTCATTTGCTTACCTCTACACATGCTATCCCCCCTTCAGTCTATCATAAATGCAGCTGCTACACTCATCCACCTAACCAACCGCTCAGTGTCTGCAACCCCCTTCTGCCAATCCCAATCCCTTCACTGGCTTCCATCCCCCACCCCTCTCTGCCAATCCCTGCACTGGCTTCTGATCACCCAAAGGATAAAATTCAAAATATTAACAACCACTTTCAAAGCTATCCACAACTCTGCCCCCAGCTATATATCCAACCTTGTCTCAAAGTATCACCCTAACCATCCCCTCTGCTCTTCCAAAGACCTCCTGCTTTCCAGCTCCCTTGTCAACTCCTCCCATGCTTGCCTCCAGGACTTCTCTAGAGTCTATCCTATCCTCTGGAACTCTTGACCCCAACCTGTCCACAGGGCCGGCCTTAGGCCTTTAGGCGCCCTGTGCGAGAAAGCTTTACAGCGCCCCTCAGTGACCACACCCCTCAGTGGCCACACCCTTTAATGGCCACACCCCCAGTAACCACACCCATTTATCACCCATATTTTTGGTAAAATATAAAAAGACGGGGTCACGTCGGGTAAATAGACACCAAACATGTCATGCTTTAAAATTGCGCGTACCCGCAAAATCGCAAAAAATTACCATGCCCAAAATTGACCATAGGTGACGCTTTAAAAGCTTTTACCGCTCATCAGTTTAGTGTTATCAGTGATTGATAGCCCTACAATTATTGCTCTCATTCCGACGTTCGCGACGATATGTAACATGAGCGGCGTAATGGGCGAAATCGTAGTTTTCACACGTATGCGCACCTGATGACTGTTTGCATGCGTGTATGTTTGCCCTCCTGACAGCTGTGGGTGCGGCTTCTCTCCCCCTCCCCGCTCCGCCATCCTGACAGCAGGCAGCGCTGCGGACGAGGGAGCGCTGTCATATCGGATGGCCAGCGGTGAGAGGGAGAGAAGCCTCCCCCAGGACGAGCTGTGTCAGCCGCACGGCGCCCTTGTTGCCATGGCGCCCTGTGCGGCCGCACTGCTCGCACACCCCTAAGGCCGGCCCTGCCTGTCCATCTATGTCCCACTCTGACTGTCTTTAGGCAATCCCTTAAGACTCATCTCTTAAGGGAAGCCTATCCCACTTCAACCTAACCACTGAACCATCACGTTCTCAAGCAATTCATCCCCTCAAAACTACCTCCTCATGTATCACTTCCCCCTCCCTTTTAGATTGTAAGCCCTCACGGGCAGGGTCCTCTTACCATCTTGTCTTGAATTGTATTGTGATTGTAATGTGTTCCTTATATTGTAAAGCGTTGTGCAAACTGTTGGCGCTATATAAATCCTGTATAATAAAAGTAATAATGCAGTTCAACCTGTTGCTGTCAGTTGTACGCAGATACACTGATTGGCCAGATTATTATGACCACCTGACTGTATGTGACAGCACAACAATGGGTTTTTACACAGTCCTGCCACATATACGCATATTGCGGGCGCTGCTGTTTTGTGTTGGGAGCATGCTCACAAGGTGCCTTTGACTGCTATCACCGGCAGCTCCTGGTCACTGTTTATAATTAGAAGCAGGTGGGATTGGCTCCCAATCATGTGATTACTGTGATTAGCCAATCACATGATAAAGAAGCCAGAGAGACAGATATAAGGGTTTAATCAGCTAAATACATTCTAGGTGCATTAAAACAAAAAGTTTGCTGCCTTTAGAAAGCAGCCATAACCTGAGCCTGTCACCTGCCAGCATACTATAGAGAAAGTCCCGTGCTCTCTGTGTGCAAGCAATGGCCTCTCTGCAGAGTTCCTACATGCCCGCTGTTGAAGAGCTGGAGCTCTTCAATCACCTGGGACCATGAGCTTTGCTAATTGCAGAGTTATAGGTCTGAATCAAGATGGGGAGTATCAGACCTCTGCAGAGTGACCACTGCTTTCACACAAAGAGCAAAGGTCCATCTCTACTACATGCTGGCTGGAATGTATTTAACTGAAATGAACTGAAACTTCAGTTGAGATTTAAGCCAATTATAGTGGACAGACTAATAAAAAGCTGGTTGTTTATTGATGTCCAAACCATACAAGACGTCCATCAAACATACATGGTTTTGTATAAACGTATATTTAATACATTTAAAGCCCCGCTTTTCTTTTCTTGTATACAATTCTAATTGGGGGTGTGGTGCCCATCCCTAATGGTTCAATTCAATTCCTATGCTTTAAACTGGTTGTTTATTGATGGTTAGGGTTAAAAATTAGTTCACACAACTGGCATTATGAAATCAGGCAAATAAAAAGCATTCTAGCTTCACAGCTTACAGTGTACTGAGACAAGGCATATTAAAATATGTATTGTAAGAAAATGTAATACTGATTTATCCCAGCTAGCGTAGGAACACACAGATTCTTTTTACAGTTCATAATACCAGCATGACAGGTTGACAGGTTCCTTTCTCCAGTTACATAGAGAGGTAGAGCATACATAATTATATAACAAAAGTCACCACACAGAAATATAATTTTAGAAAAACTCACATTTTCCCCATTGTCTAATTGCATATGTATTATTAAGAAGAATACACACTGTCTAAATGTTTTTATATCGATAAGTATGTCCCCTATTGTCTGGGAGGCAGAGAAAAACATCTGAACATTCATAAAGTGTAACATTGGTGACAGAAAGTTCAATGTATTTCTTTAGGAGAAATTATCCTCTGATGTTCCAGTGCATCAAGTAGATGTCCCTAATGTGTTTGGTACGTCCAAATGAACATTAAAGTGACACTAAACTCAGGAGTTCAATCCAAGAAATACATGTATCCTAACTGTTATCAAAGTTCAAGTACCCTAACTGTTATCAAATGTAGCTTATTTGTGTATCACTCAGCTGTAGATCCTCAAATCATCTCTGAATTGGTGCCGGCACTGTCCTTCCTTCTGGAGGGGGGCTACTTTTGTTCCTCATGGTCCTTGTGTGTGTTGTAAAGTAGTCACCGGTGCAAGCTCACTCCCGTGATGGACTACAATCTCACATTTAGTTTACTAATTTGTAGGGATGCACCGATATATCAGCTGCCGAAACCTATTGGCCAAAAATTGCACTTTTGGCAAAACGCCAAAAGTGCAATTTTTTGGCCGATACAGTGGTGCATCCATGATTTCACTCTTCCCTGCTGGGCGCTGCTCTGTGTCCCAGTGGGGAGGAGAGAAACTGTCACAGGAAGCCGAGCACTGCGGGAGGAGAGTGCTATGATCAGGGCCGGATTTCCCACAAGGCCAACCAAGGCCTGGTCTTGGGGCAGCAGGGGTGTGGAATTCCTATCTCCTGATGCCTGGGACATGCAGTTCTGGGCGCCGGGCGGGTAGTTGTTTTCTACATTTAGCCCTGCTTTGGGCAAACAGAACTAAATGTACAGCGGGGAAGCCTCCGCTTGTTTTGTACAAGTGATCCCGCGATGGCGCCGAGATCACTTGTATGCAGCCTGCAGGTCTGCCATTCTCCATGGCGGGGGGCGGGTAGGGGGGCGCATTGAGGAACCTGGTCTTGGGGCATCAAAGAGAGTAAATCCAGCCCTGGCTGTGAGCGTCCGGCGTCTCTCTTCCCCACACCGCTCAGCCTCCTGTCACAGATCAGGAGAACGGCAGCATGGGCAGAGGCAGCCATTGCTGTCACAGGAGGCTGAGCTTTCCTCCCGCACCGTCTTCTGTGACAGCGTGTCAGGATGGAGAGCGGGTACAAACACTCAGTAATCAGTGATCGCTGAGAGCTTGTAAATAATTGAGGACAGAGAATATTTATTGTGTCCTCAATTATGAATGAATGGCAAGTGATCTTCATCACTTCCTGTTCATTCATGATTGTGGATATAGTAAACGTACTCTGTCCTCATGTTTTGAATTAACAGGAACACTCAGTATAGAGGATTCCTGTTCATTGATAACAGGGGCTGCAGAAAAAGAAATTGAGGACTCTGTGTCCTCAATCTCTTTTTCTATTTTAAAAGGGAAATATCAGGGGTCTGTTTAGACCCCTAATATTTCCCCGAAGCACCTAAAAGTAAAGTAAAAAATAAAATATAATTTTTTTAAAGTTTATAAAAAAATAAATAAAAAGAAAACATTTAGAAAATGTTGAAAATGTTAGAATAAAAAACATTTTGGTTTTGGCCTGACATTTCTTTTAATTTTGGTTTCGTTTCAGTTTTAACATTTTCATTTCGGTGCACCTCTACTAATTTGTATTGAGATTGTAGTCCATCACAGGAGAGAAAATACACTGAGTACAGGCCATTATGTGAGGAATACTGATATAATTTTAAATATATGCCATAAATGTTTTCATTCAGATTCCATAAAATGCAAAACATCAGTTTACCAGAATAGAGGGAATAGTTTCTGACTGAGATGTGGGTGTTAATAAACTCCAAATAACACAACTATAAAATGAAACGTTTCCCTGTCTGAACTGTAATCATTCTAATAGCATCTTTAAAGACTAATGTATCATCCCACAGAGGCACTTTAGTCACAATAAAAGGAGGATCATTTGTGATTTATCTTATCCAGTTTCTAGTTTAAAATGTCCATGACATCTTCTTTATGTAGGAGAGACCATTGAAATGATCAGACACAGAATTTCAGCACAAAAGTATGTCATTTAGAAGAGGACATATAGTCCATTTTCATGAAGTAGGGCATAATATTTTGCAATTACAACTTCACGATCCATGTGTGTGTTGTAAAGTAGCCACCACTCCAAGTTCACTCCTGTGAGTAAACTTAACATGAGATTGTGGTCCATCACAGGAGTGAGCTTGAAGTGGTGGCTACTTTACAACACACACAGGGACCATGGGGAGCAAAAGTAGCCACCCTCCAGAAGGAAGGACAGTGCCAGCACCAATTCAGAGAGGATTTGAGGACCTACAGCTGAGCGATACACAAAAAAGTTTTTTTTAATTTTGTTGATAGATGAGCTTCTTTCTTAGAACTTCCCATCAAGCCACATGCAGGAAAAACACAAACATGATACAGGCAGTCAGTTACAACGCAGCTGAACCAGTTGTACGCTTTAGAATGCGGAAGTTACATTTCTTTAATTATCAAGATATTTATCAACCCGAGGATCCTAGACATACTAGGAGATTGGACAAAAATGTTTAAAAAGTTTCTAGGGCTAAATACTTATTACTGCCTCTACCGAAGTCATGTGGAGGCATAGCACTCCCAGATGTGACACTTTATTATGCGGCCTGCCATCTAGCTAGGGTAACAGACTGGTGTCGTCATGCGGAATCCAAATTGTGGATTTCCGTGGAACAGGTGTTTTCCACTGTTCCTCTGGCCTGTTTTCCATGGTGCTCACAGTCGATCCCTCAAGAAATTAAATCCCACCCTACCATTGGGGCAACTTGGGCTGTCTGCAGGCAGTTTATGGTGAAGCCCACCATCTCCCCGGAACCATCCCCCCTTTTCCCTATTGTAGGCAACCCAGCCTTTCCACCGGGTCTCAAAGATTCTGGTTTCAGACCCCTTCTTCTGACTAATTGCTACAGAGCAACACATTTCATGGCGAATGACCAATGGTTAACTAGGATACAACTAGCAACTTACGCCCCGTTCGCTGGGGTAGGCTTTTGGCGTACAGTACAAACCTCACACTTCCTGCGATCACTCCCTTCTGCTATTGATTTTATGCGACCCCTGACCGCATTTGAACGGGAATGCACCGCATCAGGATGCCTCAGACATGCTGTATTGTTCATCTACGGCCTCCTACTAGCCCCACCTCCTGACTTTGTCCCTCCCTACCTACAGAAGTGGGAGCGAGACTTGGGGATCAGCTTCTCCAAGACTCAGGTCGACAAAATACTGTACCATACTCTGCGTTCGTCTATTAATACGAAATTCCAGGAATCGAGATTCAAACTCCTCACCAGATGGTACAGAACCCCCCAACGTCTACATGCTATGTTCCCATCAGTTCCTAACTCTTGCTGGCGTTGTGGGAGCGCACCTGGGGACCTAATTCATGTTCTATGGTCCTGCCCTTCCCTGTCTTCTTTCTGGTCCTCCATTCATAGCCTTGTACAGAAGTTTACGGACTTAGAGGTCCCCATAGACCCGGCATTTCTTCTACTACACTCTAACTCCATCTCACGGAAGCAGTATAAGAAATCCCTACTTCCTCACCTGCTTAACGTGGCAAGAAGCTGCATCCCTGAACTATGGAAGCAGACCAGACCCCCTTCGGTTTTCCTCTGGCTGAGGAAGGTCGGTGAAATTGAACGTATGGAAGATCTGATCTCTTTTGCCAGGGGCACGCACGCTCAGCATTGTACTATATTGTACTATATGGTTTTATTGGCAGGAATTCACTCTCTCCTCTGAATACAGCACCCTGCTGCAGGAGGGGACCGGCCCTTGAGTAGTGCTGGAATGGCAGAGGGAGCCTCCCCACCTTCCAACCCCACTTCCTCTTTCCTCTTTCCCCCATCCCCCCCTTACTGTTCCCCTCTTTTGTCTTTTTGCTTCTACTTATCTCTCTCTTTCAATCTGATTTCCTCTCCCCGTGTGGGGAAAAAAGTTTATAGGGCATATCCCCTATGTCCTGCTCCTCTACCCCGGTCACCACAAAAGGACAGCCATGAATTGCTATGTATTACCCAGCAGAAGCAGCTATAAAAATGAATCCGCTCCTGTGTAAAAGGACACAAGTGTCATTGAGTAATACAATGTAACAATGTATTGTTACATTCTATTTCAGTCATACCTAGATTAAAGGCTTGACCTTTGATCTGCATATGACAATAGTTAAAGAATTATTAATAGTTTAAATAAATGTATTCCTATTTAACACCTTAGGTATCCTAATCCTAATTTAATCCTAATCAGTCCTAATTAACATCTTCCTCTCCTTCTCCCCTTAGCTTTTATTTTTCAGCTTTTTTTTATTATCAATACTTAAGCATTATATTTTTGTAGTTGTTGTCATTCCTTTTCTTTGTTGTTTTTTTGTGTCACATAAAAAAAATTGCTCAAAATTGAAAGAAAGACCCTTTTTATTTACAAATAACTTTGCCATGCTTTGCACCAGAAACATCATTTTAATGTAATTTTAAACAGAACAAATTATATAATTACATTTATACTTTTCATTTGCAGTGCCACTATGTATTTTAAAACTAACACTGGTCAAATAGAAAAAGGAAAGCTTTTTTTTAAATTCCAGGCCTTTCTGTCTATAGATTACATAAAAAATTAAATAATTTCTGCAAAAGACAATTTGGTAAAATGAGAGCCTAGTTTGGCCCTAAAAACAATCAAACAAAAACGCTATCTTAAGTAATGATCAAGTTATCATCGAACAAAGAGGCCCATAGCAGAAATTTAAAAATTGCCTAGTCCATGAGTGGTATAAAAGTAGGAGAGCTAAAGTGGTTTAGAGGGGTCTAAATGAAGGGAAACGTTGTTAAAATCCCATTCAAAATAGATACCGTATACACTGAGTGGCCAGATTATTATGACCACCCCATCAGTACTTCGTTGGGCCACGAGATGAATCCACGAGATGACTTCGTTGGGCCGCCTTGTGACTCCACGAGAAGTTGAAAGGTGATGCGAGGAATCTGACACTGCACTGTTGCCCTTCTGTTGTCTTGTACCAGTCTTGCCACTCTCAGTTCTGCCCTAACATTGACTAGTCGCTGACGCCCACAAATCGCACGTTCAGACCCAGATTTTCGGCTGACAGTCCAGTCTTTAAACACTTTAACAACAGCTGCTCTTGAACATTTAACGAATTCTGCTGTCTGGCTGATACTCGCTCCATGGCTCCGAGCGCCAACAATCATCCCACGTTCAAAGGCTGTTAAATCGCGCTGTTTACCCATATCTTCAGGGGTCTGAATGCAGAAGTGATGTGCATTACATCACTTCCGCATACACCCGTCAGTCATCTGGCTGCTACAGCCAGAGAGAAGAAGCGGATGAAGCAGATCTGTGCTTCATCAGCTTCTTTTGGGGTCCCCAGGTGACATCAGGGGTCTTAGAGACCCCTAATGTCTCCATAAAGAGGACATGTCAGTGTACCTGTGCTATCACATAAGGAGATTGTTATCCTCCCCGCCTATGTGATAACAATAAGTGTAAAAAAACAAAACATAAAAAAAGTTTAAAAAAATAAAGTCACATATAAAAAAGTTTTTTAAAAAAAACCCAAATTTTTAAGTCCCCCACACCCACAACATATAAACTTAAATACAAATCATAAAAAAAGAAATCATACATTAAAACAGGGATGCAGCAATCCCAGGAGCTCCGTATGCTCCTTAAAAATGACAGCTGCCTCCTAAATTTTGAATTTTTCTCTAGTCTAGTCTTGTAGCTGGAAAAGTATCTGTACTTGTACTTGTACTTGTGCCAAGTACGGTACTTGTTATCTGAACATCCCTAAGAGTAACTAAGACCTCCCCCACCCCCCTAGGATGTGCATTACGAGCACACACACCCCCCTGGCCTCAGGCAGCGAGACGTCTAGGGACGCCCCTGATCCTAAGTAACACGGCGACCTTTGGAATCATGAGTTTCAATGGCATTGCAGCAGTCAGTATGTAACGCAGTACAGAGGTCAGTATGTAACGCAATACAGAGGTCAGCATGTAACGCAGTGCAGAGGTCAGTATGTTATGCAGTGCAGCAGATAGCATGTAATGCAGTGCAGAGGTCAGCATATAACGCAGTGCAGCTGTCAGTATGTAACGTAGTGCAGCAGTCAGTATGTAACGCAGTGCAGCGGTCAGTATTAATGCAGTGCAGAGGTCAGCATGTAACGCAGGGCAGAGGTAAGCATGTAATGCAGTGCAGAGGTCAGCGGCCAGTATGTAACGCAGTGCAGAGGTCAGCATGTAACGTAGTGCAGAGGTCAGCATGTAACGTAGTGCAGAGGTCAGTATGTAACGCAATGTAGCGGTCAGTATGTAATGCAGTGTAACGGTCATTAAGGCAGTGCAGCAGTCAGCATGTAATGCAGTGCAGAGGTCACACAGAAAGAACAGAGACTTACAGTGACTCTTTTCCTCTCCTGTTTCAGGTGCTGTGCCATCCTCTTTCCCCTCCTGGTGGGGGCGGGTGGTGGAAGCAGCAAGGTTTCCTGCACGTTTTCAGGTGATTCCAGCCACTTCCTGCTGTCTTCCTTTTAGGACCCAGGCAGACAGTCAGTAGGAGTGCAGTCTCCCTCCCATCCAATAGCAGAAGAAGTGGGCGGAGGGAGCTGCCGAGGAGCTTCGAGCACTACACATACTAATAATGACAGGCAGCGGAAGAGCTTCTTCTCCTCCTCCCCGGCTACTGCAGGAGCAGAGTCGAGAGATGAAAAAAGCTATTGCCGCAGCGCCGGCAGGGGCCATTTTTACAGCCACCAGAGAGGCCCAGGGGGCATTTGCCCCCCGGCCCAGTCCGCCCCTGCACAGGGACCATGGGGAACAAAATTAGCCCCCCTCCAGAAGGAAGGACAGTGTCAACACAATTTTAGAGGTGACTTCAGGATCTGCAGCCAAGTGATACACAAATAAATTACATTTTTGTTAATAGTTGAAGTACCGTACTTGAATATATTTTTAGGATTGAACTCCTGTGTTTAGTGTCACTTTAAGTGGCCGCCTCTGAACAGGCACACCTGGGATTTCGCAGGTTCTTGTTGCAGGAATACCAGGATGCAAATAAATGCCCCATGTGAATGCAGCCTTAGCCAAATATTTAACCTTTTCTTTGAACAATGAAAAGAATGGAAACTTTTTATATTTACAATAATCATTATTTTATTATTTCATATTGTACAGAGCATATAAAACTAACAAAAAAAAAACCATGAGGTTAAAGCTTTGTAACAATTTGTGTAACTTCAGTGAGTTTTTCCTGTGCTTTGGCATCAGGGTCGCTGAGCGTATCATTTGTTGAATTCAAGGTGGTGGCTGAATAACCGGGTTTCATCTTTTTTCTTAGCTTGCCTGCAAAATACAACAAAGCTATTTAAAGGAAAGCTTTGATTAGATAATCAACCAGTAATTTAATGGAAATGGGTTGATGAGCATTTTCTTACTTCATTTTGTGCACTTATCCCTCAAATTGACTTTTCAGTTACTGCAAATGCAATGTCCAATTTTACATCTTTTAGCATCAGTCATAACACTTGATCTACTCCCCCACATGCTGTTTTTGAAGAAAAACCCCTAACAAAATGTCTGATATAATGCTGCGCCAGGACTAGGTGAAGATGCCAAAATGCAACCCCCCCATTAACTAAGACAGGTCATGTTTGCACTTCTACATGTGGGGGCTGACACAGGAATAACAGATCGTCTCCTCCGGGGAATTTATTTACAAACTAAAAAGAGCCTTAAAAAATACAGTTCTGTGTATAGTCTGTATATATTTTTGTACATGCAGCAATTATATTTGCTCATTTCATATATCGCCTCTGCTTCTTGCTTAATTGTAAGGGGGAGGAGCTACAATTTTTATTTATGAATTTTCCATTTTCTTCATAGTATTGGATGTCTGAAGTGAACAGGGTAAAAGAGATCACCAGCACTCAGTTTAAAGCATTCAATTGTTTTGCTTATTTATTGGACAAACATGTCACAGGCATCAATTAGGCAAGTTTCGGGGTCACAAAGGGCCCCTTCTTCAAGGCGACATAGTTTGTCACTATGTCAAAAGGGTTTAAGCTATTTCAAATGCTGATGAAATCACTTACAATGGATGCTGTTTCTTGATGATGAAAAGTTTTGGTTTCCTACTGAATCAGCCCTTCCCCTGAGCGCTGGACCTGATATCCTGTTTTAGGGTGGCTCCTTTCCCTTGCAGGATATTATGTGCTAGTGTTATGTGGCTAGTAAGAGACAGAGACAAACACACGGACAGAGAAGGGTAAGCTGCTCCCCTGCTCCCCTCTTCTCCTTCCTCCCTCTTTCCTTCTTCAAGCTAGTAGCTGGACAACTGCTGGAGTCTGCTCTGTGATTTTGTACTGGACAGGAGATTCAGGGAAGCGGAGCTGAGAGTATTGGAGCTGTTTGGAAACATGATGACTGTAAGTGTTTGGGCAAAAATTTTAAGAAATACTTTGCTGTATATTTGTTTGATCTGAAATCATTATTGAAAAAAGTTTGACATTTTAATACAGTTTTAATGTGAAGTTAGAAAGTTGTAATTATTGGAATAGAGGAGACTGAGAAAATGCTTCTTCCTGCCATCAGCAGAATTACATGATCTCAGCCTAGGTACAGTTACCTAGCTGGAGCTGAAGGAAGACTTTGTTATGGTAAAAGGTTGAGATTTTTAGAGACATGACACTAGGCCTGTATCATGTGATATATTGGAAATGATTAAATGTAGATGGTCATTACAGGGAACATTAACAAATTTGTATATGAAGCACAATATACACAAGATGTAAGAAAAAACAAGTAAAAGTCCTGTCAAATCTTACTTTTAGGTAGATGTTACAAGAATAACTCTACATGCGGGCTTACTCAGAATACACCTTAGCTTTCCTCTAATGCCGCCCATCTACTGAAGTCTGATTCTGCTCAACAAAACCCAGACGCCAGCAGTGCCCCCAGACCGTTCTATTACTGCACCCCATGAATAATATCTTCCCACGTTATCCTTTCACAAGGCTATTAAATTCTGATTTGCACAGCATGTATAATTTATAAACATGCCACGAATTCAGACAAAATGCTGCTTCCCCATCGCGTGTGTTGGCCATGTGTTAATGAATAGGTATACAGTATGTGCCAAATTAAAGCAGAAAAATGTTTCAGTAGGGAAACAATATCAAATAATAATTTTTCCAGCTACAGTGATGAATAAATACAGCTTCATAAACTGTAGGCTTTCATATGAAAAGAAAAATCATTTGGCTTTATATGTATAGACAATGGACACTTGGTACACCAAAACAGAGTAGACAGCGCTTATTTAACGGGAAATAATTAGAACAAATTTTAAAATATGAACCCCTAACCTCAGGAAGCAATCAGATTTTCCTAAATGCTAATTACCATCAGTTTTAATGGTCTGATCTCCAGCCAGCTCATGATTCATAGGAAAATTCTAATTACAATGGCAGATTTTGCTCTTCAGTTTGTTCGGTTAAAGTGACATTAAAGTTATTTTTTTCCACTTGCCTCCCTATGCTGGTGTAAGGACTTACCTTAAACGATGCCTCTTGATCTCATCATCTTCTTCTGTCCAGTAGTTTTCAGGAGTCCCTTCAGCGCTGGTGCCGGTCTCTGATCCAGCGCTGACTGCTGTGTCTTCTGTGTCCCACGTTGTCTGTGTGGGTGCACACTGCCTCCATTGACTTACCCTGTGTCTCTCCTCTTCTCCCGGCTAAAGATCTCTCTGCGTTTTAACCTTTTTGGTAACTTTTTTGATCGCACTTCAATAGCTTATTGCTGGGCTTCAGGAGTCCATCAATGACAGCTATGGGACTGTAAGTGATGTAATCTGCTAGCACTCAGTTTAAAGCATTCAATTGTTTTGCTTATTTATTGGACAAACATGTCACAGGCATCAATTAGGCAAGTTTCGGGGTCACAAAGGGCCCCTTCTTCAAGGCGACATAGTTTGTCACTATGTCAAAAGGGTTTAAGCTATTTCAAATGCTGATGAAATCACTTACAATGGATGCTGTTTCTTGATGATGAAAAGTTTTGGTTTCCTACTGAATCAGCCCTTCCCCTGAGCGCTGGACCTGATATCCTGTTTTAGGGTGGCTCCTTTCCCTTGCAGGATATTATGTGCTAGTGTTATGTGGCTAGTAAGAGACAGAGACAAACACACGGACAGAGAAGGGTAAGCTGCTCCCCTGCTCCCCTCTTCTCCTTCCTCCCTCTTTCCTTCTTCAAGCTAGTAGCTGGACAACTGCTGGAGTCTGCTCTGTGATTTTGTACTGGACAGGAGATTCAGGGAAGCGGAGCTGAGAGTATTGGAGCTGTTTGGAAACATGATGACTGTAAGTGTTTGGGCAAAAATTTTAAGAAATACTTTGCTGTATATTTGTTTGATCTGAAATCATTATTGAAAAAAGTTTGACATTTTAATACAGTTTTAATGTGAAGTTAGAAAGTTGTAATTATTGGAATAGAGGAGACTGAGAAAATGCTTCTTCCTGCCATCAGCAGAATTACATGATCTCAGCCTAGGTACAGTTACCTAGCTGGAGCTGAAGGAAGACTTTGTTATGGTAAAAGGTTGAGATTTTTAGAGACATGACACTAGGCCTGTATCATGTGATATATTGGAAATGATTAAATGTAGATGGTCATTACAGGGAACATTAACAAATTTGTATATGAAGCACAATATACACAAGATGTAAGAAAAAACAAGTAAAAGTCCTGTCAAATCTTACTTTTAGGTAAGATTACCCTGTGTCTCTCCTCTTCTCCCGGCTAAAGATCTCTCTGCGTTTTAACCTTTTTGGTAACTTTTTTGATCGCACTTCAATAGCTTATTGCTGGGCTTCAGGAGTCCATCAATGACAGCTATGGGACTGTAAGTGATGTAATCTGCATAGCTCCCAGTCCTGTAGTATGGGGCGGAGATTTCTTCAGTTTGTTCGGTTAAAGTGACATTAAAGTTATTTTTTTCCACTTGCCTCCCTATGCTGGTGTAAGGACTTACCTTAAACGATGCCTCTTGATCTCATCATCTTCTTCTGTCCAGTAGTTTTCAGGAGTCCCTTCAGCGCTGGTGCCGGTCTCTGATCCAGCGCTGACTGCTGTGTCTTCTGTGTCCCACGTTGTCTGTGTGGGTGCACACTGCCTCCATTGACTTACCCTGTGTCTCTCCTCTTCTCCCGGCTAAAGATCTCTCTGCGTTTTAACCTTTTTGGTAACTTTTTTGATCGCACTTCAATAGCTTATTGCTGGGCTTCAGGAGTCCATCAATGACAGCTATGGGACTGTAAGTGATGTAATCTGCATAGCTCCCAGTCCTGTAGTATGGGGCGGAGATTGGTGAACGGAGGTTCGCTGATCTCCTCCCCAGCTTCCCCCCAACACCAGAGAAGCCGGTCCCAGGCCTGTAGGAGGGGCAGCGGAGCGCGGGAAACACGTCGGGGGTGACATCAACAAACATTTGAATAGATAATAAATGGTGTACTGTGGAGAAAATGTAGGTACACCCTTGGCATCAGAAGCTGATAGTGCCTCATTTTGCAGAAATTACTTTTTGTTAGCTATTTGCATAACTGCCCACCAGTCTCTGACATCAACAATTTTGACCGCATTACCATGTGTTATGGTGTGCTGCAACACACATGCATTTGGTTGCCATTAAAAATGGATGGCACCACAGTGCACCGTAAAAAAAAGCGCAACAATGTGAACTCTGCCAAAATGTAGGTGTGTACTTACTTTTTACATGCAACAAATCTACTTTTTCATTTATTTAGATTATAAGAATGAATAGACCATGTCAATTCTATATGTAATGTATTCAAGTATATCACCTTTACCTGTAGGCATGTTTGAATATGTGGAAAAAGCCATCAGTTTCCATGGGGTGTACTTATTTTTTCACATGACTGTAAATATATAAATGCATTTAACAATGAAAACTGACATTTGTATTCATACCACTGTTTTGTATTTACACTCCACTTTCCTTTAATTATATACTACACTAGTGACTACACTACACTACTTGCTAGCAGCATGAGCTTGGCTTTAGTAGAGCCTCAGCCTACCATGTAGGCTTGCCTTTATTTGTTCTTATTTAAGTAAACATTTTTCTTTTAAATTGTCTAGAATATAAAGGTGTGTTGTGTTAAGGCACCTCATTCATTATGAATGAAATGCCAACTCACAACAACTAATAAAAAAAATGTGCGTGACCTTGTTTTAATAAATCAGCATACCACAAAGAACAGCATATGCATTGGATTCTACTGTACAGAAGTAGGGGTGACATTTACAATGAATGGCACCCCAATGCACTGCACATAGAGCAGGTGCGTTGCTCTTTGTTGTGGCAACTCACAATAACGTGCATTTTAGCGCACATTGTCACAATGCAAAAGTGTGAATGGGCCCTCACTCTTGCAATCAGAGGTCAACAGGATAGATGCTGCATTCACATCTAAGCAGTATCCAGTGGTGTAATATATACTGGTCATTCATTGCAATCGAACCCATTCATATCTGTGTGCAGCCCTCTTAACCCTTGTGTGACTTTCTTGGGAAAAAAAAATTACAGTGACTCATCCTATGATTTTATTCAGAATATCTAGGACAAAATGGATATATACTGTGAAATAGAAATACATAGGTCTCACCCGGAGAAATGCATTTGTCTGAAACCCCCCTTAAATTAGATCTCAAAGAGTAAAAGATGACAAAGTCTTTGAAAGGCAGGGGTGAGTGTAGCGCCCATCACCTTTTGTGATGTGACTACTATACATTTAGTGATAGCCAGGGCTGTAGACAGCCTGGCTGGATTTGTAGTAGCAATTACATGGTTAATCCCAGGTGTCTAACCTTGTCTGTACCCCCCTGGGCGGAGTGAGAATCTGTCATATTGGGGGGCAGCCAATAGGAGACACTGTAATATGTGTACAGTACAGCAGCCAACCACTGGGCTTGTTTCAGCCAGTGATGCTTGCTGGGATAGTGTGCATATATGGGTGGGAGCTGCCATGGGCTGTCTCTCTGGCCTGGACCAGCCATGGATTAGGGCTGGGTCCTGTTCAGCCTGCCCCCAGGCTAGGCCGAGGCCTGGGGGTGGGCAGTGGCTGAAGTGAGGGAAGAAGTTCCCCTGAGGCTCCAACATGGAGGAGGCCTGAGAGAAGAAAAGAACCAGGAAAAGTACAGGCTCTTGAAGTGCCCTGGATCTATGTGGACTTCAGAGCATGGCCAGTGTTGCTTTCTTGGATTGCGGACATGTATTCCTACTGTTACAAGAACCGGTGAGTCTGGAGCGGATGATGGTTACTCTTAGACACCTAGAACCCCTATACCCTCTCTCCCTAATAAGAAGTTCAATAAACTGGTCAACTGGCATCATATCACTGAAGTGGACATCAATTTATGGGCACCAGAAGAGGGCGGTTAGTGCAGCTGGAAATCAACCCCTAGACTGACTAGATGTGGACCGGGCAAACAGCGGCTCCTTGCGGGGAGTTATCGCTACATCTGCATTGTGAGATCTGCCTCTGACTACTACCCTCAGGAGATTTGGAGTGAGATTTGGTGATGTTACTATTGTACTGCTTACCTTTCTCCTGAGAGCTTGCTGGAGAGGACGGTGTACCTGACAACCCTCATGCAAGGATCTCCCTGCTTCTGCGTCATTAGTTCTTTAGATCTGACCACCTCTCCTGCTGCTTCCTGATTATCCCCGATATGTCAACAGGGTGGCAGCTCTGACATAGGAAGCAAAGCCTTGCCCCAAGATGGCAGACATCCCAACTCTCCCGTAGGCTCCCGCTATTAGACAGCGGCTCCCGGCCGCCCGGAAGGTAAACATTTTTCCCCGGAAAGGTTTACCCTGCTATATCTAGCAGAGTAAACCTTTCCCTGCGATCTGTTTTGTTTTTTGTTTTTTTATGACATCGGGGCCACCGTCAGTCAGAGAAAATAAACAAACAAATAAAAGAAAACAGCATAGGAATGCATAGCTAGATCGCTTTTGGCTATTTCACTTTGCAATAGCCAATAGCAGACTAGCTATTGTACCCGCTTCCTGCTGCTGTCAATCAGCATAGGGGGACCTGAAGTTCTCCATCAGGTCCTCGTCTAGGGATTGACAGCAGGAGGGGGTGGGTGCAATAGCCAGCTTGCTATTGGATATTGCAAATTGAAATAGCCAATAGCAATCTAGCTATTCATTCCTATGCTGAGTTTTTTTTTCTTATTCTGACGGCAGCAGCTGTCAGAATACTACAAAAAAAACCCAGCACATAGCAAAGAAGCTATTGCTTCCTGTGCTCTCTGCCATCATTTCAGGGGGGTGTTCTCCCCCCCCCCCCCCACCCGGGGGGGGGGGGGGGGG